>NW_005871054.1:12888626-12896057 GCF_000147115.1 Myotis lucifugus | reverse complement strand
TTTGGAACAACTTTGCGGAGCCCCCTCGCCGCCTCCCCTGAGCGCTCTCTCCACCCTTTCCCGCGCGGCCTTCTCCGGGCGCCAGCCCCACCCCCAGGCTTTTCCTCCGGCCACCCCTTTGCGGGCAGATGGGACCCCTCTTCCTACCCCCCACTCCCCGCCCTGCGCACTCAGTGCCAGCTCCCCGCACTTCCCAACCCCCCTTGGCGTCCTGGACCAACCTCCTTGACCTTCCCAACCACCGCCTCCCCTACTGCCCCAAGCCCCCGGGAAAACATTTGGGGGGCCGGGCGGGAGACACGGGTCTTCGGGACTTGGGAGAAGGGAGTAGGCTGTAGCTGGGGGGTCCATCGCACCCCCACCTCACGCCACTTCAGAGTGAGCCGGGCACTAGGGAAAAGGGGTGACATCTCCCTTCCAGCGCCCTCCTGCTTCCAGCTGGGTTGGGAGTGGAAGGTCCTGGTGGGAATCGAAATTGCCCCAGCGTCTAAGTAATTGTGAGCTTTTCTCCCCGCCCCCACTTCTGCCCCTGCAGTCAGCGTCACCGTTGGGGGCAAGCAGTACCTCCTGGGACTCTATGACACGGCCGGACAGGTGAGTGTCTTGGCCCCTGGCCTACACCCCCTTCCCTTTCTAGGTTCAGGGTGCTTGCGAAGGGCTTTTGGAAACTGAGGTGTCTAAGGAGGGAGGGCGTGTCTGCGAGGGGTTGCTCTGGATCGTCTTTATTTCTTTTTTTCAAGTCAGCAAATTGGGAAAAGGGAAAAAACCCAACAACAAACCCCAGACCAGCCCACCCCATGTGAACGCCTGGGCTGTGAAAGTTTTTGCTTGTGTGTGTGCCTTCTGTGTGGTGCCTGGTGTGTGGGTCCCAACTCCTGTTGCAAAGTGGCAGCAGCCAATCGTGAAGCGCCCTTATTTTTGGTTGCAGATGCCCAGGTCTCCCCCTCACAGCTTCTGTCTGGTCCCTCATTGGTGAGTGGCCTGCCTGCCGGAGGAGCCTGATTGGTGGAAAATGGCATCATCTAATATGATGGGAAGGCATTTGGTCCTGGTTATGTTTATTACAACATCACTGCACTCTGGGACTGGAGTCCCTGAAAACATAATTTGTGGTGTTACCAGGGGACCACAGGGAAAAAAAGAAAAGAAACAACAACCTTTTAGCCGCTCCCTGGGGCTGGGAGGGGCTGGAAGGGTTAGGAGTTCAGTGTGAATCTTGGAAGAAGGACTTCATTTATTTTGCCTAGGAAGGCCAGGTGACTAGCTTTTTTTTTCTGGGAGAGATTATTTTGTAGAAAGGAAATGCACACTTCTCCTGGCAGCCTCTGACCATTATTTGCAAACTAGAGGTGTCTCCTAAAGGTTTAAGGTCTCCTCTCTTCCTCTGACCCAGCTCTACCCTCTTCCCAGACCCACTATTGCTGTGGGGCTAGATTGTATGATGAAGTTTTGCAGAATCCAGCCCTGTGATTAGATCTGAAGACTCAAGCAGAAGTTTCCACATGTCATGCAGACTTGGGTCCTTGAGGTCATGGCGAGAGTCTTTGGGGGATGCTCAGTAGTAGCTTTCTTACCTGTAAAAGGGGGGCTTAGCACCAGGTCTGGCACATAGTAGGTAGGTGCTCAATAAAGGGGAGCTGTTCTTTGTGGCTTTTCTAGTTTTGGATTTCAGAATTGTGGTACCAGGTTAGAATCTGAAAAATGTCTTGTTTGGGGGGTTCCTTGATGTGACCTCTGGTTTCTAAACTGTCACGTTAGAGAAGCATCTGAGGGTTGAGAAACGGTTGCAGTGGGAGGTGCCTGAGGCTGCCCCCTTTATCCAAACCAAGTCAGTACAACCAGGTCTTCTGGGCCCCTTTTGGTTGCTTGCCTGGTTGTTATTCTTTCTAGCTATCAGAATGCATGGAGACCAACTTTTAAGCAGTGCACTTTACTTTTAAACAACAAGTTAAAATTATTGGTTGAAAGGAGTCAGGTTTTAAAATATGGTCTCTATTTTTAACTTATGTCACTACCCCTTCTTTCGTTTTTTCTTTTACTTGTCACCACGACGTTTTGTTTTGTTTTGTTTTGTTTTGTTTTTGTTTTGTTTTTTACCACGGTCCCTATTCAACAGGACGTGTATATGTCAGAGCTGTTCTGTGCACGTTCAAACCCAACTAATATTTACTGAGTTGCTTCTATATATCGGGCATGGGGTGACCACTTGCAAATATTATTATGTTTTCTTCACAAAACAACCTTATGAGGTAGGTGATGTTTCATCTTTGCTGATGAGGAAACTGGGACTCAGAGAGGTGAGGTTGCTGACCTAAGGTCACAGCTCCTGAGAGGCCTTTCTTTGTTTAGGACATGGGTCTGACTCTGTCCTACTTGAGGCAGAAAGCCATGGGAGGTGCCGAGATACCACCTGGGTTGATTGAATTGCTTATGTGTCTGTAGACATGGTATTTGGAATTTTTAAAAATATATATTTTTATTGATTTCAGAGAGGAAGGGTGAAGGAAAGAGAGAGATAGAAACATCAATGAATGAGAGAGAATCGTTGATCAGCTGCCCCCAACATACCCCCTGCTGAGAATCGAGCCCACAACCTAGACATGTGCCCTGACTGGGAATCGAACCACGACCTCCTGGTTCATAGGTCAACGCTCAACCACTGAGCCACACTGGCTGGGAGTATTTGAAATCTTCACAGCCATTTTCTGAGTGGGGCTGTATGCCACCTTTACAGAGAATAGAGAACCCCGATCCAAAAAGTCACTCCAAATTAGGGCCCACTCACAAAATCAGGGCTTTCCATATGTCATCATAATTGCTGTTTCCTATAGAGATTGTAAGATATATATCAAGTTGGGGGGGGGTCAACCTATTAGTGAGGTTCAAATATTAATGTTTTTGCCCAGTGGGTGGGACACCTCCTCTGTTGGTCAAGTTGGTGTTTCTCCCAATGTCTGAGACTTTTGTTTTTGCATCAAAGTTAGTGATAATTCATCTTTCAGCATCTAAGGATGTATTACTACTGTAATATGCAATCTTAGCAAAGTAATCACCAGTGAGATTAAATGGCAAGTGCCTATGGTGTACCTAGCGCTGTGCTAAGCACCTGGCAGGTCAAAAGAATAAGTTTATGAGAAGGATCTGCCATGACTGATGACAGCATAGGGGCAAGTGTCTGGATCAGATGCCTGTTTATGCATGTTATGTAGGAGATTTCAATGTTGTATTTGGTCATTAAGACCCCATGCCTCTATGAATATGTATCAGGTTAATCTTAAATAATGATAAACACATGCACGCATACACACACACACACACACACACACACACACGAGAATTTTTAAGCCTGATGGGCAGTAGAGGACAGGCCATGGGCTTTGAAACCAAAGGGGGCTCAGATCTCTCTCCCTTGCTCTACTAGTCATGTGATTCTAGCTAAGTTATTTTCCTTCTTTGTAATCTAGTAAAAATGTGGATAATTAGACTCTATGCTGCAGTGTTTTAGGCCAGCTTATATTGTTAATGTATGTAAATTTCTTCACTCATAGTAGATGTATAACATATTATGACAGATTATCATATTCCACCCTGGGCAGCTTTGTGGGCGGAGGGGATTGCAGGTGGAAGAGGACAGTGGATTATGCCTGGAGTTGATAGCAATCCCACTAGGATTCCAGATCCTATCCTGTTCTCAGCAGAGGTGTGGATCCAGCTTTGCACTTTATGATTCCCACAGCCCCCATCATGGACCGACCCACGGACACAGTCGAGTGCTCCCTGCTCTAAGTGCCCTGTTGTGTCATATGGTTTTCTTTCCGAATCAGAGCCTGCACCCTCGGTGATGTAAAAGAAACTCTTAGAAAAACTAAGAGTTCAGTGTAGAATTTGAGAAAAAAGTGGGTTGTGTAGGTTTCGGTTGCTTCTACTTTGGGAGACAAAATGGGATGAGGAAGAAGCTCACAGCACTGGAAACAGATGCTTTCCCTCATGCACATGGGCGCTCACTGTATTTGAATAACAGCAACACTACCTCCCTCTGGTTGGAACTTGTAGTCTGTGTACTTAATTCTTCTTGGTCTCGGACCCCAGTGAAATTCAAAGCCGTAAGCAAACATTTGCCCAATTTATGTATTAGGGAACTCAAGAGATGACTACAGGTATACCTTATTTCATCGCACTTTGCTTTATTGCACTTCCCAGAGGTTGCACTTTTTTACAAATGGAAGGCAAGGCCCTCCACCAGCAAAGGTTACAGCTCATTGTATTGTGGTGGTCTGGACCTGAACCCACAGTATCTCTGAGGTATGCCTATAGTAGATGACCTTTTGCCTTCCAGAGCAGGCTGCTTCCTCTGTTGACCTCTGCTGAGACCTCTGAGAGACAGAGAGAGAGGAAGAGGAAGAAATACGAATGTGAGTGTGTTGGCCAGTATTGGTCCCCATCACATTTTCTGCCTGGGGACATCCCTCGACATCCCCAACACACTCACTGGCATTCCTGCTAACGGGAAGCCCCCTCTCCTGGCCAAGCCCCTGGGTGGTCCAGGAGCAGCTGACATTTGACTGCCTAGCATTTTGGAGTGGAAGTTGAGGCCAGGGCCTTCCTCCTCACTGGTGCCTTGTGCAGGGGTCTGGCTTCCGGCCCGGGGCTCTGTGCAGCTTCTCCTTTCTTGCTTGGCTTTCGGGATCAGCGTAGGCTCTGCAGCAGCCCCACTGTCTGCTCAGGGAGGGGCTGAAGAGGCGAGATTTTCCCTCTGCCTCTGCACTGTTTGGAAGCACATGGGAAGTGGGAAGAGCTCTTGCTCCCTGTGCAGCTGAGAGGTGGGGACCTGATTGGCAAGCTGCTCTTGAGCTTCTGGCTCCAGGCTGATCTCTTAATCCTTGGCAGGAAGGCAGAACTTGATACCCTGAAGAGAGAGGACTGACGCCCAGTTTATCCCAGGCCCTGGAATACCCACACTCTGGAGGGTGCGTTGGGGGTGAGTTTGGGTTCTCTAGAGTGCCAGATTTAGCCACTGCCTCTGTGTGTGGAAGTCTATATGTGTGCTTTTGGGCGTGCCATTGCTATGTCTGTTAACTTCAACGCATACAAGTTTAAGGGCACATCCATGAGAGCTATAAATACCCTTAATTCAGATGTTGCTTGGGGTTGCTTTTTTAGTGACAAGCCAGATCTGTTTCTCTCCTAACATAGCCTAGCATCTGTGGCTGCCCTGCAAGCCCTCTGGGCACCCAGGGAAGCACTTCCCCACCAGAAGGGAATCTCCCTGGGAGGCAGCCTCAGAATTCCCCGCCAGGCCCCGCCTTCTGCATTTCCTGGGGCAGCCCCCAAGGGCCCTGTGTAATGGGAAGGGGGAAAGGGGAGGGCCAGGGCTCCTCCCACCTTTAGGCTCTGTTCCTCACTCTATCTTCCCAGGTAGACTTTTCCCAGATGAGGAAATTGGGCTGACAGAAAGCAGAGATGTGATTAGGAAAAAAGTTTTCTTTACTTTGGAAAAGGCCTGCGGGGAATATCAGTCGGGCGTAGGAAATGCCCTCTCATGTCACCCAGGCTCCAGGTGCCTGCAGCCCCACGTTCTATCCATGAGGGGCCCAGGGAGCAGGGTTTAGGAGGAGCCACAGGGTTCCTCCCAGACATCAGCTGCAACAGGTGGGATGCTGGCACTAAGCATCCTGGTTTCCCTTAGTAACCTACTGTAGATTTGTCATCTGTGCATTTTGCTAACCTTTTTAGAAGCTATTTATATCTCCAGCCTGCAGCACGTCACATGGAATGCTGGCTTCCTTCTCTGCTGGGAAGGTGGACGGCCTTTGTTGACTCCAAAGCCTTTGCAGCGACTGAATGCCCTGTGTTTCCCTCTCCTGGGACTCGGATGTGGGTTTGGGATGTGCCAGCTCAGGCAGGCAGCAGCGACCTCAGGGTGGGGCAGTCCCATCAGATCTGATTGGTTTCTCTTTGTGCCTCCCGTCCCCTTCCTGACTCTTTGGTCCATCTGGTTTCTCCACTTCTGCCAGGATTCTCTTGAGGTTTGGTGACATTTACACACTCTGGGAACCAAAGTTTCCCAGCAGGTGTATCAGGAATGGGTGTTACAGGTGTGCCGCAGGGGGTGGGGCACTGTGCCATTCTCAGTGTGTGCCCGGGTATCAGAAAGGTGGGGAGCACTGCTGTAAAGCTCCTGGGTCAGAGGCCTAATGGAGAGCTGGGTTTTTTGCGATTTTGTTGTGGAATTTGGGGTTTCAGTATTAAAAGGAAACAAAACAAAGCAGCTCTCCAGGGGGTATCGGTTTCTAGCAATGACACACGTGTTAGCAGCAGCAGTTCCTACCAAGAGGCCTCCGATGCAGAAGAGCAATACTGCAAGGAGGAGACAAGAGAAGCAGTTACACAGAAACAAAACCAAGGACCACACATGTCTTTTTAAAGAAACTGAAATTCGTGAGCCTCTGCTGAATTTCCTTTCACTCGGAGGGGCTTGGTTTTGCCCTCATTTGGCAAAGTAGGGGTCAAGGAGCAGCTTTCCTGGCCCTCAGCAGTTCGCTCTTCCTTTTTTCTTTTTAGTTTCGGGCAGGCAGTTGCTTTGCTTGAGGAAGTGAGGGGACACCCAGCCAGGGAGGCTGCATGGGGTGGCAGGATGGCTATGGCTGGGCCATCAGAGCTCCCCCAGGTCTCCCAGCTCCCCCAGTAGAGATCTCCCAGCTCCACCGCCTGCAGCACCTCCTGGCCGGTTCTTGCTCTCCGGAAGCTCCATGGGGACAGACCACTGTGTCTGTTTTTCTCCGCCACATTTCCAGTACTTGGCCCAGAACCTGGGGCATGGAAGGCATACATCAGATATTCCTTAGATTGAGTTGATTCTCATTTGGCTGTCAACTCATTTTTGCTACAAGGTTAACCAAAGACTAAGGTTATGGCTATTAGAGAATAATTTCGGGCACAACCCCTTTCTTGAAAAAAAAAAAAAAAAAAAGCTTTGTTAACCCAATAGTAGGCTGGAAGGTTAAAAGGAGTGACGGTATGGAGGTGTGCAGCAGGCCATCAATTTCATCCCCACCCAGAACCTGCGTGTATGTTCACCAGTGGGTCCATCCCCCAGAGCTGTCTCTCAGGCTCAGGCCTCTGCATCTCAGGTCTCAGGTCTCCTGGGGAGGAGGCAGCTTGGCAGTGATGGATTCCTGTGGGATTTAGATCCTCCAGATTCGTGGTCAGCAAACCGCGGCTCGCGAGCCACATGCGGCTCTTTGGCCCCTTGAGTGTGGCTCTTCCACAAAATACCACGTGTGGGCGCGCACGTACAGTGCAATTGAAACTTCGTGGCCCATGCGCAGAAGTCGGTCATATAGCGCTTGAAACCACTTTTTGGAGGGAGCGACTTGGGACTTGGTAAGTCGACACAAGAGAAAATAACGATAGTGCACAGCGCCTCGAGTG
>NW_005871054.1:12855836-12888526 GCF_000147115.1 Myotis lucifugus | reverse complement strand
CCTATGCTGGCCCTGCCATACACTCTCAGCTACTATGGCTGCACCATAGGGCTATAAGGGGGCAACTACACCTCATCCCTTAATCCTCAAGAGCCACCTGCTAAGGCAGACATTGATGTCCTCTTACAGGGAGGGGATGGGGCTCACAGGGGTGGGCTGCTGACCTATAGTCTCTCAGCGTACAGAGAAGAGGGATCAGGGATTCAAGGTTGGTCTGGAGCTGTTGTCGGCAAACTGCGGCTCAGCAGACCGCGGCTCGTGAGCCACATGCGGCTCTTCGGCCCCTTGAGTGTGGCTCTTCCACAAAATACCACGTGCGGGCGCGCACGTACAGTGCGATTGAAACTTCGTGGCCCATGCGCAGAAGTCGGTATTTTGTGGAAGAGCCAGTATTTTGTGGAAGAGCCACACTCAAGGGGCCAAAGAGCCGCATGTGGCTCACGAGCCGCGGTCTGCCGAGCCGCAGTTTGCCGACCACTGCTCCAGACCAACCTTGAATCCCAGGTCCTCTTCTCTGTAGCTGTGAGACTATTGGCCAGCAGCTCACCCCTGTGAGCCCCCTCCCCTCCCTGTAAGAGGAGATGATGTCTGCCTTGCAGGGTGGCTGTGAGGGTTAGGGATGAGGTGTAGTTGCCCCATATGGCCTGATGTTCAGCCTGTGGTTGCTGAGAGTGATGGCCAGGCCAGCCTAGGCAGTGCCACTCAGTTCAAGGCAGTTGGTGTGGATTCAGGGCCTGCTCTGTGTTCTGATCTTCTGTGGAGAAGAAAGGGGGGATCTAATCACAGAAAGGTCCACCTGTGCACCTGGGAAAGCTCATTATGTGCAACCGAGCGCTGCCCGGTCCCAGCTGGGAAGGGGTGGCAGGGGTGAGCCTTTTGGGAGGTCTAGGCTTGCAAGAAGAGTTGGGAAGCAGTAGAGTACCCTGGTTACCTCTGTGGGCCCCGACTTTGAACTGCCAGCGCCCACTTTCCAGCAAGGAGCTTGGCCTCTCAAAACCTCAGTTTCCTTATTTGAATAAAGGGGATTGTATTATGGAGCCATTGGATCAAATCAGAGCTGCTCAGCTCCCGGATAACGGATTTTCTCGGGCTCATGGAGGCTGGGTGGAGCCTGGGACAGACAGCCCCGGGCTCAGGTTGTCCCTTCTGACTTGAGCAGTCCAACCTCGGTCACTTAACCCATGGCCCCTTCATCCCACCCGCTGTGTGCTGAACGTGGCATCTCTTTTCTCTGTAGCATGAAGTGAAAGCTTGGGAAGCATTGGACTAAATGAGGTCCTGCCAGGCAGAGGGTCCACGGGAGCTCCTATTCTGGGTGGGGAGGAGTGCGGGCAGGGGGGTGTCTCAAATCTGTCTTTTGCTGGATCTCAGATCCCTGCTGTCAGTGTCAGCATGTGGAGTAGGGTTGATAACTAAATTATGGAGTTTTTTCACCCCGTAACTGACAACTTGGTAATTAGGAGATATCAATCTGGGGCTGTGTGGCTTATTGATTTTAATAAAAAGGACCAAAAGTAGGGGAAGGGGCCTTTATTGTTGTTGCAGTTTCTTTTCAAGAGGCTGGTGAGAGAGTAGTGAACCAGTCCATCCTGGACTCAGGACAGAATTCGGGGTTTAGTCATGACACACTGGTCATTGAGTGGCATTTTTACAGAGTGCAAAGCATGTTGCATTTTACAGATTGCCATGCGTGTTGCACTTGGGGCTTCTCACCTGCTCCGTAAGTAAAGTGGTTAGCACATGGCTGCCTCGTTTTGTAGGTTTTGCGAGATTAAGTGACTTGCTCCAGGCCACACAGCTGGTAAAAGGCAGCACCAAGATTACAGGGCAGGCTGTCCAGCTCAGGTCCCGGGTTATGTTAAATTACTCACACGAAGCAGCTTGACAGTGTCAAATGTCTCCTTTAGTTGTATATATTCTGTTGTTGAATATTTCATGTGAGAAGTGCATTGCTTTTACAAACAGAAGAGTTGGTGGAGTGGTGTCTATAAGTGGGACAGTAGGGGCTGCTGCTAACGTGGCTCCAAGAAAAACTCCCTTCTACTTGGGAAGATGAGGGTGTTTCGTCAGTTTGTTCACTAACCTCAACTCTTGCTTAAAAAGAGAGATGCCTGGTGGCTGAATGGCTGGTGAGGGTGTGGGGGAGGCTGGGTGCCATTTGTGTGGAAGTATAGCCTCTTCCCAGGAAGGAGGAACAGGGACTCTCTTGACATGAGCTGACTTCTCAGGCTGAGGATGCAGGGCTGCCTCCCTGCCCTTTGAGCTCTCACCCCTGCTCTGCCTGCCAGCCTTTGCTTGGCATTAGCTTGCTGTTTGGGGGCTGCTGAGCAGGACAACTTTGGCCTGCAAGTGGCAGGTGTCTTTTCTGTCCTAAGCAGCTGCCCCAAGTCTTTCCTTTCTCCAAGAGTTCTCTTGTTTAGGCGAAAACTGCCATTCCAAATCTGTTTGTCTTTCTTCCACTTGAATATGCCCTGGATGCACCCAGGATGTTTTCTGTCGCCTGCTACGCATTTTGCTTGCCTTCCTGGGCTGTCCCCATTGGCACCACCTCTGCGTGAGCTCCCATTCCTCCTGCCTGGCCAGCTGTCAGGACCAGATGAAAATATTCATGCAGTCAGTCAGCAAACATCCCCAAGCACCAGATCTGGGCTGAGCCCTGTGCCAGGGGCAGGGCTTACAAGACAGGTCAGGCACCGGCCCTGCCCCCAGGAGCTCACAGTTCAGTGAAGGGGCCAACAGTGAGTGATGGGAGAGGAGCGGGTGCCTATTCACTGGGGACGCAGAGGCGGTCGTGTCTGTCCTTCCAAGGAGATGAACAGCTCCTAAGAGCTAAGTGGACCAAGGGGTTCTCCAGGTCAATTTTTGATGGAGAAAGTTGCTCAGATTGGATTCTTACATGTACTAGATGCTTCAGAAGGATTTGACTTCCTGCACTGGTTTTCAGATGTGCAACTCAAACCAACCTGTATCTCCAGTGAACTTGATAGAAATCCGAATTCTTAGGCTCCACCCCAGACCTGAATCAGAAACTTCGGGACATCTCTGTTACAGTGAGCTCTCCATTCCAATGCAGGTGGAGATGTCAGAGCTACAGAGGGAGTTCATGAATGTTTGTGTACTTACGTACCTCCTCTTAGCAAGCCACCTTCCTCCCCCCTCCTCCAACACACACACACACACACACACACACACACACACACACCCTCACCGTACCCCCTGTCCCTGGAGTGTGAGATTTATTTATTTTTAACCCCTGCCCCACCAAACACACCTCCTTTCTAGTTCGTTGCGCGTGGTTGTGACTCTCCATATTTGTTGCAATGAATTGAAGCATTCAGCCTTCCTAGCTCTCCTGGTGATGGGGCCAGGAAAACACAGAAGCAGAACTTTCTAAGCCTCCCTTGGCTCCATTGGTATGCTGTCCAGCCCAGGGCTGTGCATACAGTAGGCTCCATGGGTATTCTTTGCTAAGCCATTTTCTCTCCTGTACATTAAGCAGCCAGACAGGCTGGGGCCCGGGCCCCTCTCTGTTCTCTGGAGCTGAGGTTAGCACTCTGGGTGGTGACAGGCCTGCCCCTACGGAGGATGCCAGTGTGGTTTGTGCTAAATTAGTTCCAGAGCAACAGATGGCGATGAGGTCCTTTTGTTTTAAAACTCCTCAGGCAGGACACCAGGAAAGGTGGGAGGAAGGGCTGTTACTCAGACACCCATCTTGGCAGGAATTACTTCTCTGGCTGTCCTCCTCCATTCCTCCATTCTCCTACACACACACACACACACACCACTTTAAAATTAGTTCTTCCTTCCATCCTCCTCTCTTTCCCTCCCCCCCCCCCCCCCGCCTCGTCTGTCTCTCTTCTAAACTGTTCCAGTGTAGAAAAGACATCCGCTTTCAAATGGCATAATGGTTGGGGTTACAAATGAGTTGGCTCAAAGTGTGCTGCCTCTAAGAGCCACTGCTGAGAAAGAGCATTTAATTCGGATTGTCCAGTTCAATTAAAACTCCATTTGCCCCAGCTTAATTTTCAAAGGGCTGTCCTCCCAGGCAAGCTGGTTCGGGGCTCACATCTATGACCTTAAGGTGTTTCTCGAGGACTCCTTGGCCCTGCAGGGATGGGGAAGGGGCTGTGTCTGGCAGGAAGTAGCTCTGTCTCCATCCAGCTGCAGAAAGGAAGAAGGTCCTCCTGAGGTTCTCTTCAGGTTGAACCCCTTCTTTCAGTTTCAACTGAGCAAATTGTCTGTTAGCATTTGGTTTTATTCACATGTAAATCTTTATTCAGCACCCAGATGGTAATGGGGCACAAAGCACTTAGCATGAGGTTTGGTGGAGGGGGGTCCCAGTAGGAAACCAGGTATGTGTTGGATTTAGGGAAATCTGTCAGAAAACTTACAGAAAGAACCTTCCCCATGACTTTCCCACCTCCATGTTGGCTTTCTTATCAGTTCACTTTGAAAGGAATTCTGATCTGTCTGTACATGACTGAAAGTCTTTAAAATCCGGTTATAGCCCTGGCTGGGTCGCTCAGTTGGTTAGAGCGTCATACCGCTATGCCACGGCTGTGGGTTTGATCCCCTGGTCAGGGGTACATACAAGAATCAACCAATGAATAAGTGAAACAACAAATCAATGTTCCTTTCTCTATCTCCCTTCCTTTCTCTCTCTAAAAATCAATCAATAAATTAAAAAATGACACCAGGTTACTGATGGTTGTAGGTTACTGATGGTTGTTCTAGTGCCATGGTGGGCAAACTGCGGCTCGAGAGCCACATGCGGCTCTTTGGCCCCTTGAGTGTGGCTCTTCCTAAGCCTTAGGAGTACCCTAATTAAGTTAATAACAATGTACCTACCTATATAGTTTAAGTTTAAAAAATTTGGCTCTCAAAAGAAGTTTCAATCGTTGTACTGTTGATATTTGGCTCTGTTGACTAATGAGTTTGCCGACCACTGTTCTAGTGCATTGCTCGTTTAAGCACAATAGAGCTCATTTCTTCACTCACGGGCCGTTAGTAGAAAGGCTGTCAGGGCTGTTTGGTCAGAGTGTGTGTTGTTCTCTAGTAAGTCTGGATCTTTAGGAATCCTTCAGTGTGTTGGAGGCCAGTGTCCCTCCAGGGTGTCCTGTAGCCCTCTGTTGGAAGCAAGGGAATGAAGGTGCAGAGAATGGGCTAAGCTGCTCAGCTCTGCCTCGATAGGAGGGGAGACTAATAGGAGGGGAGACTGAACGCTGCCTGCGGCCCTGGCGGAGCCCTGGCATCCTGCTGCCTGACCTAGCAGGCCAGTGTGGAAGCAGCCACACCTTGGCAGGCTGGTGTTCATGAAGAAGTGATCACTCAGAATTCCTGGTGGACCAGACTGCTTATTGTATAAGTTTATTCCTCTTTCCTTTTCTATTTTTATTTATTTTTCTTTTTTAAAATATATTTTTATTGATTTCAGAGAGGAAGGGAGAGGGAGAGAGATAGAAACATCAGTGATGAGAAAGAATCATCGATCGGCTGCCTCCTGCACCCCCCACACTGGGGAATCAAGCCCGCAACCTGGTCATGTGCCCTGACCAGGAATTGAACCGGGAATCGAATCGTGATCTCCTGGTTCATAGGTCGATGCTCAACCACCTAGCCATGCTGGCGGGTTCCTCTTTCCTTTTTAAAAAAATTGAAATATAACTCACATTCATTGGATCTTATATATTCACAAAGTTGCACATCCATCAGCGCTGTTTAATTCCAGAACATTCTCATCACCTCCTAAAGAAACGCATTTAGCAGTCACTCTCTATTCCCCTTTCCCTCCAACTCCTAGCAACTGCTAATCCATTTTTTTGTCTCCATGGATTTGCTTCCATTTAAATGGAATCATAGAATATGTAACCTTTGTGTCTGGCTTCTTTCACTTAGCATAATGTTTTCAAGGTTCATCGTGTTGAAGATTGTGCCATACTTCATTTCTTTTTATGGCTGTGTAACCCTTGCCTTCCCTTTTTATTCTCTTCCGTCAGTCTGTGTTAATGGCATCTTGCCCCTGGCTCTAGGAACCATTTTTCAGGTGGTGAGGCAGAGAGTGAAGTTTCGCTGGTCATGCACCTGCACGAGTTCACTGACCCCGAGTTCTCCAAACCCTGTCCTTTTGGGTTTTCATGGAGGTTTCATTGAGTAGGCACGATTGAGTAGTTCATTGGCCATTGGCGATTGATTCAGCTTCAGCCCCTCTTCCTTCTCCTCTAATCACATAGTTGATTCTCGGAGCTGTGAAGTTAAACACGGCTGTACTAATGTGATGCGGTTACTTGCTAGAGGATTGGAGGGGCTCTGTTGGGAGCCTCCTGGAGTACAAGAGGGCCAGAGCTGGCAGGGGAAGATGAAGGAAGAAATGCAGAACAGTCAGGGGGTTGGTATAAAATAAGCATGAAGAAGGAAAAGCTGAGCTCCGGTGCTCAACAGCGGGGAAGCCTGCCACGGGATCAGTGCGGGTCCTGAGCAGTGGATGTGCTGGGCTCCAGGGACTTCCTGCAGGGTATTTCTGCTGTGTGCCTCACCTCTCTGAGTTTCAAAGAAATCGCTGTTACTCTGTGTGTGTGTGCACGTGTGCATATATGTGAGTACTTGCAAGCTTCCAGCTTTGCACACTTATGGACCTGTATTTTTCTTAAATTCCAGTGAAATTCACACAACATAAAATGAATCATTTAAAAGTGTACAATTCAGCCTGGCTGGTGTGGTTCAGTTGGTTGGAACATCATCCTGTGCACTGGAAGATCACTGGTTCAATTCCCAATCAGGGCACATACCTAGGTTGCAGGTTTGATCTCCAGTTGGGCATCATCCAATCAATGTATCTCTTCTCTTCCCTTCTCTTCTCTTCTCTTCTCTTCTCTTCTCTTCTCTTCTCTTCTCTTCTTTCTCTTCTCTTTTTTCTTCTCTCTCTCTCTCTCTCTCTCTCTCTCTCTCTCTCTCCCTCTCCCTCTCATTCACCCTCTAAAAATTAATGAAAAATAAAAAAAGAATGAAATAAAGCATATAATTCAGAGGCATTTAGTATACATTCACAATGTTGCAAACCTATACCTTGATCGAGTTCCAAAACATTTTCATCAGTCCAGAAGCTGTATTTTTCTAAGGGCCTGTTCTGTGACTGTGTATTTGTGAACTGCATTAGGTCATCCTGATTTTGCCTGCCTGCCAAGAAGACTTTCTCATCGTCAGATGGCAAATTTCACTGCATGTTGGGCCAAGGAGTGTGGTTTAAGCACTCAGATTCCAAGTGGGTTTGTTAGTCATGGTTTAACTCCTCCATGCAGCTTGGCTGCCGCATCTGGGCATGGAGAAAACCAGAGCGTCATTCCTGGGGTCCTCTCTTGTTGTTTGGCCTCTTGTCTTGGTGTATTAAAAGGCCAGTGAGAGACTTTAGTCTTTGTAAGCCTCTTCCCCAGCCTCAAAGGCAGGTGTTAGTTCACAGCTGAGGAGAATGATGTTTCCTCCAGATTTGGCCCATCTATTACTTACAGTTCTGTATTGGCTGACCCCTCCCCTGGACCCCACAATGGGAGGCCCAGGTAACCTGCATTCACAATGCCCAAGGGTCCTCTGTAGGCCAAGTGTTGGAAAGGGTGAGAGGGATGCTCCTGGGAAGTGTGAGGCCTGGTTATTACACGTGCCTCCCTCTAAATAGCTAGTCCTGGGTAGCGTGTGCTCTAGTGTGGTTCAGGGACCACAGTATTGCTGATGAGGAGGGGGTCCCTGAACAGTCTTCATGATCTGCAGAGGCAGAGCCCAGTGAATGGCAGCTATATACTGAGTGAGAGAAGGAGGGAGGGAGGGAGGAAGGAAGAGAGGAAGAGAGAGAAAGCAGAGGATAGCAGCAGAAAGGGGTGAATGAGGCGCCACCTTGAATGATCCAGGGACTACTTCTTTCTGATGGGACTTCTTAGGTCATGTGCCCACAGAGAACCAATGACTTTGGTAGGTTGGGGACTGGGGGAGGGGGCAGGGAATGAGTCCCTTGGATAATCCAGAGACTACTTCATTCTGATTGGACTACTTAGCTCATGTGCCCATTCGAGAACAAATGCCTTTGGTCAGGGGGTGGGGAATGAAACTCTGTGATTGGCTTAATCCAACCAGGAATTCTTTTAGCCAGAGGCATGTGTCTGGATGAAGGAGTGATGGGGTCCTGAACAAATTCAGTTTGGGGAAGAAGAAGGAAATAGGAGAAGGATGCTTCGTTGACAGCCAACAATATTCCTTCATACTTAGGTAAAATAAATGTCAAGACAATGAGTAGAAGGCAGAGGTAAAAATAGTAGCAGGAACTACAATGCTGGAAGTATGCCCACTCTGAGGCTCTCCTCTTTAGAGCGCCCATTATTCAGGCAGGTGAGTTGGACCCATTGGTGCACCACAGAATAGCCCTGATCACAGGAGGCCGTTTGATTCTTGGCAACCTGAGAAATTAGCCTGTTCCTGGAGAAGTCAGGTACCCGATTCACCTTCTCCAGCTTTGTACCTGGTGAAAGGAGGTGCCGGCCAGCACTGTGCAAGCCACCCATGATCTGGCTGCAGTTGGCCTTTTTGATTTCACCTTCCCACATGCTACCCTCATTCACTCAATAAGAATTTAGTAGCAGTTACTATAAGCCAGGCTTTGAAGAAGAGCCCCCTGCTCTCAGGGAGTCCTGTGCAGATTACAGAGAAGAAAAGAGGCAATCCTATTACAGCGTAAGAAGGGGAAATGACAGAAAAAGCCTGGGGTGCTGCAGAAGTACTTAGTGATACTTAATCTAAATGGAAGATTTGTTGGATGAAGAGATTTCTAGACCAAAGCCTGAGAGACGAGGAGGAGCTGCCCAGGTTCGGACATGTGGAGAGGGAAAGGGCAGTGAGGCTGGCTGGGCAATAGACTCACGTGCTGTGTGTTTGGGGTGGATCCTGAGGACCTCCAGGGGTCCGGCTGGAGCCTGACAGAGTGGTGATATCTTTTACTGAGCTGGTGAACACAGGAGAAGTTGCAGATTTGAAGGGGAATAAATTTAGTTCAGAAATGTTGAATTTGAGATTCTTCTGGTTTAGCCAAAAGGAGGCATCTGAAGCAGGAGCCTGGACCTCAAGAGGCAGAGAGCTCCTCCAGATACACTTTTCTGACAGTTTTCTCAACATCTCAAGCTTAACATGTCCAAAACTGGCTTCTTGCATTTTCTCCCTAATGTGCTTCTCCACCCTCAGTCTTCCTCATCTTCCTGTAGAAGACAAGCCCTGTGCAGCTACATAAGCCGAACCCCGGATTATTTCAGACTTCCCTGACCTCTAGCCACACTTCCAGCCCATCACTCAAGCCTGAGTTTACTTCCAGAATTTATCTAGAATCCCCCATTTCTTTAGCTGTCACCTGCTGCCACTCAATCCAAGCCACCATGTTCTCACCTGAATTATTGTAATACTCTCTCTCCTTGTACTCCTGCCCACCTCTGATTCATTCTCCCCAAAACAGCCTGAATTGCCTTTACAAAAAAAAAAACAAACAAAAAACTCCCCAAATTACATGACTCCCGTTTTTCACCTTTTGGGTGACTTTCCATTGCAGTAGGCTCTGATGATATAGGACTGCTAGCCCTCCAACCACCTGTCTCCCTGCCTTCCCCCTCCCCCCCCCACCCCCCCGCCCCCCGCTCCTCCCCCCATCTGCCAGGGCTTTTGTGCCTCAGGCTGTTGCACTCACTGTCCTGTATCTGGCTCCGTAAACCCTCCCTCAGATCTCAGGTTAGATGTCTCTCCCTCTGAGAGGTCATCCTGGTGATCTCTCTCCTAGTACCCGGCTCTTTTCCTTCATCACACATTTCAATTTGCATTTAGAGTCCTTTTTGTCCCTATTTGTTGAATGCCTAGCTCAGTGCTTCAACCAAATCCGACTCATCCCCTCTTTTATAACAAATGTTTCTCCTTTACTTATCCTTGAGTGAAATCTACAAGTAATATAACCTCTCTAATGCGCCTAATTTTAAATCAATATAACATCCTAGCAGCAATAGGAAAGAGAAATAAAAGGGAAGTGATTCATCATAAAAAATATTTATTTCAGTATTAAACTCCTAAGTTTTTAGAGCTGAGTTCTCCAGAAATTATAATGAAGTGGTCAGATGCCTATGCCTAGAGGTAGAATTACCACGAATTATAACAGCTACAGATGTTGACTAACAGTTGTGGTTTATTGGTGATTCAGTTATTGAGAGCAATATTGCCGGTGGTGTGCAATTTTCTATAATGGTAAGCAACTCCTGTAATGTTTTAAACAAAATAAAATACAGCCTATTTTTTCTCTTTCAACTTGCACTGAAATTACCTTCCTAGAAAATTCATTAAAACTGTGCAAAAAATACTTTGTGCTTTTACGTGCACCAGAGTTAGATCCCAGACTCAAGTAATTATAAAAGGGTTTTCCATGCTCATCAATGCCAGGCGGTACACTCACCAGTCATGCACACAGGTTATGGTAGTACCCTGGCTCGCCGAACGCCAATAGGGACACCATAAAAATACCGTTTCACAGCTGAACTGAAGAGTGTGTGTGTGTTGGGGGGGCGGGGGGGGGGCAAATATTTTAAAAGTTTCTGGAAAACAGTTACCTCTTAGGAATTTATAGCACTTTAAAAAATTCATTTTCCTCCCCCAATTTTCATCCTTCATTCATGTTGACTATCAAAAACACTCCCACATTTTCCAAACAGCCCGGGCGGGACACGGAAGCACTTCCCTAGTTGGGAGGCACTTGCCTTCTCCTGTCACATTGTGAACTCCGTTGGGGCAGGGCCCTGTTTTTCACTAGAGCATTCACAGTGCTCGGCCCTGAGCTGACAGATACTTGTTAGAATAAATGAATGAATGAATATTCCATCAGCAGGAATTTGTGCCAAGAAAGTTAGAAAAGGAGTAGACCGCGTGGAAGCATGACCTGACATTTACCTTCTGTCTGCGTGCCTTAGGCCAGCTGACCTCTGTTTTAGTGAAAGAGACTGGTCATTATAGCTCCAGACAGTGTAGAGTTTCAGCTCTAAATCCTTTACCACGGAGGGAAGTCATCTCACCACGCACAGAAGAAACTGCACTGGCTCCGAAGTTGTGGTTTGTCTTTTTTTGGCAAGTCAGGCTTGTCTGTTGCTCAGAACACTTGACCAGCTCTCTCATTTATCTTCACATGTGTATGCTATATTTATTCTCCCCTCACAGAGGGGGAACTACAGCTTGCCCGAGGGCCATATTTAGCTAAGTCTTGATCCCCTGCCTTGTGGGGTCAGCTTAGATAAAACAGAATCCTAAAGCTTGATTTTTACCCAATCGGTTAAATCTCCTCCCACATTAAATCTGTTACTAAGGCTGTTCACTAGGGTAAAAAGTGTTCTTTTGAGCATTTTTAACCACGTAATGTGGTGATCGAGCTCAGCCCCTCCTTTTAGAGAAGAGGAAGTGCTGGTTCATAATGGCACTGTTGGACAAGGGCTGGGCCAGTGCTCTGGCGGATTGTACATTTCAACTTTCCTTTTCCTCCAGCCAACCTACCCAGGAGTGAGGAAGTCAAAAGGAAGATAGGGATGGGAAAAAAAGCCGAAGATTTGGTTCACTAACTTCTAAATAATTGGTAAATCAATGGAGCCTGACTTATAAATCAAAATATATGAAAATGACAGTTACTGAAATTTAGAAGCTAAAACTTCAATTTCAAGAATTCTTTTACTGAAAGCTGATCAGGCCACTGATATATACATAAATACCATTTCACAGCTGAACTGAAGATGAGGGAAAACAAAACAAACAAACAAGCCAAATATTTGAAAAGTTTTTGAAAAAGTTACCTCTTAGGAATTTATAGCACTTAAAAAAATTCTTTTTCCTACCCAAATTTTCTTTAGTTCCGTAGTAGTAGGAGGTGATAGGCAAATTCAATACACTCATCACTGATGTATTTGGAACCAAACTTATCAAAATGCTGCCCAAAGGAGCATAACCCAGCTTCCGTGAAAAACACAATTATTGTTAAGGGGGTGAAAAGTGATATTTTCATTTCACGAAGTCAAATGTAAAATGAACTCAAAAGTGACAGGATCACACAAAGGAAATGATATTTCATAGACTGTTATTACTAAGAATTATTGTCGGGGGTTCCAGTGTTTCAGGAGCCATGCCTGATACCTATTTTGGGCTTCTCACGAGAAACAGATGGAGATTACTACTGTGTGCTTTGGAAGTGACAAAGTTGTTCCTTTATATACCACAAACCACCAGTTGTCAGGGGCATCTCTTAAGGTAGTTAGAAGCTGTTTTAACTTTAGAAGTCTGGGCTTGTCAGTTAAAGAATTATTCCCTTGTGGTCCCACATTTTATCTTTCAAGGTTGTTACAGAGGAAACCTCTTGTAGGTTTTGATAAATGACTATCTCTTAAAGTAACATGCTGGATTATTCAGGAGTACATAGTATGTTCTTAGGGCACTTTATAGCCTTCAAACATTTGTCACTGATGTTCTCCCATTTTACAGACAGAGAAACTGACCCTCTAAGAAGTATGTGACTAGGCCAAGGCCACATTGCTAGTAGGTCATATATGAGCCAATCCCCTTCATTCCTTAAGGCCACCTCCTCTAAGAAGTCTTTTAGCATCCCCTAATTACCACTCTTGGTATTTACCACATTCTGACATGTAATATAGTGTTCACCCATATTTGTCTCTATTACCATGAACTCCCTTAGAACAGGGACTGTTATAAATGTTTGTGTGTCTCTCCACCTGTCAAATTCTTCCTCCTCCATGCTGACCTTATGCATGTTCCCACACCAGGACTGAAATTTCTTTTCTTCTAGGCTATGGCTTTGAGGTCTGCAAAGTTCTAGTGAGGTGCACGAGCACGTAGTGGGTACTATTATTGCTCATTTGAGCTGGTTGCCTTGTTTTTAACATACAAATATCTTATGACAGAGCTTTGCAAATGTATAAATTATAAGGGTGTTATATAAATCAGATATGATCAGAATCTTGTCCTTCCTTCATTTCCCTAATGATTGCACTTCACACTATTCTGGACACATAGTAGGTGCTTACTAATGTTTTGTTTTTTTTTGGGGGGGGGGGGAGTTAAGCATTTATATGTTCACCTGACCAGTTTCCACTTTTATTTTTCCCATTATTATATATGCCTACCATTTTATATGTCTAGATCTTGAACTCCCAACTAAACTGTAAGCTCCAGAGAGGACAATTATTCCTTGTATTTATGTCTCCCAAGCAGTGCGATCTCAATAAATTTTTGCTAATTGATGTTAGGTGACCGGTGTGTGATAGCATACCAGTTAACAAAGCATGGGAGGGGCTGTGTTATCTGATGTGAGTGGGTTTACTTAAAACACATGCTAAAAAAAAATATGTATTTTAAAGAGAATTCACTAAAGTAGGAGAGAGCACCAGGTCCACATGAAGGGGAGTAGGAGAGAGCACCAGGTCCACATGAAGGGGACAAAGGTCGTTTAGAAGTGGGGATGGTCATGGGCACTGCTGGCTGCCTATACGTGGAAAGGGATCTCCCTCCTGATAGTCACTTGCTGCAGTTCTGTTACACCTAAAGGTCTTTTCTTTCCTCTTTTTGTCTGAGGATCCTTGTCAGGTTGTAAGTGTGAGATATTTTTCCAGGGTTAAGGCTGTCATCATCGCAGATCAAAGACTCTTGACAAGAGCCGAGAGCTTAATCACTGAGCTACCAGAAGACATTTCTAAAAAAATTTGACACTTCTGGTACTTAGCCAGTTGGTCAGAAACGAAAGCTTTTACTAAGCACTCTAATAATCCTGATGAACAAACTCATGATTGTTTTTCATGTTTTTGATGGAAGACCAGTTATCTTTAATATGGTTTTCTCTACTCCTGAGAAGGTTCCAGTTACCATGCTGAAATGTCTAAAACTCTATCTTCTTTTATAGAACTAAAATATCATTGGTTTGTTAATTAAGAAGACCACGAGAGAGTTGTCTTTGGGAAGTTACTGACTTTGATACGTGGCTATTTAAAATGAAGGGCAGTTGTTCCACATTTCACTTTCTTTGTGTTGTCACATTTAAACTAGATAGCTGGAAATGAACTGTATTCATCCTCAAATCCAGAATTTCACCGTAAGTTCACTTAAGATACTGCACAGTGGATATAAACCATTTTATATGATGCAGGGTACAGGATGCATAGGAGATAATTTATTTTTTTAATATGCTATTATTAGACTTCTAATTACTCGGGCTAGATGGAAACAGAAGGCTCTCATTCTTATAATAACTGCCAATTATTTAGTTGGAGAGTACAGGCAGAGTTCATTTTAGGTAGTTCAGACTTCAGAGGTAACATTTGTTTTTAAGGCGTTCTAAATGTACTTGTCTTTGTCTTGTGTTTTTATAACCCAAATCCTTCACATTTTAACAAAATCTGCCATTTAACAAATATCTAGAAATGATTAGTCTAATTTCTTTCCTTTGTGCCACACATCTCTCATTGAGGAAAGTCAGGCCTCACTATGATTATGAAAGCAAACATACAACGCTTACGTTCTGTAGAATATTTGCATTAATATTATTAAGCATATCCAGAGAATTGTGCATTCATTTTCTTTTTATTCTTTGCAATACCCTTCTAGAGAAAGAGTGCACATCCAATTTCCCAGATGAAGTAAACGTGCTTGAAAAGTAAAATTTCATTTTAAAATCTCATTTGTTTTTGTTAGAAATATATATATATATATTTGGTTACATTTTGAATAGTCTTAAGGCTTTGAGTCCTCAAGTGACTAATTAGTACAGTAATAATATTCTTTTTTATTAATCTGAAAATGATGCTGTCCTCAAGAGACCTCAGTTTGATTTGTGTGTTTTGATGCCAGTGTAGAAATTTTATTTCTCACTAAAGGAGTTTCTTCTCTGTGGTTGGAGAGAGATGCAAAACCAGGTCTGGAGTGGGACTGCTGGGATGCTGTGTGGCTTTATGGAGGATAGAAGAGTCAGTTTCCCATGGGATGAAGAATTTATGTGCAAGCATTGGAGGTTTTTACGTGCCTGGCACTATGCTGAGGGATTGAGTTGCATTCTTTCATTTATTTCTCATAATCCTATGAGATAGTATCCCCATTTCTAATTCTGTGAAAATTGGAGATCTAAATATGGATGAGGAGAGTGCCCCATTCCCTGAGCATGCCACGTATTCTCTCTGGAATGTAGAGTTGCGGGGTAGATGCTGAGATTAAATGCTGTCACTTTCCCCCCTTATTAGAATACTAGAGGCCCGGTGCATGAAAATTCATGCACTGGAGGGGGGAGTCCCTCAGCCCGGCCTGCCCCCACTCACAGTCCGGGAGCCCTTAGGGGTGGGAGGTGACCCGGTGATCAGGGGAAGGTGACGCCCCATCACACCTCTGCGGCTGCCACTGCCAGCATTGCAAGCCTCGGCCGGCCCTGGTTACCTGAGCCTCGGCTGGCCCTGGGCTGCTGTGGGGCTGAGGGGGTTGGAGGACTCCGGAGGCAGGCACACAGAGCGGCCAGGTCTGTCTGGGGGCAGGCCCGGCCTTGCCGTGCACCTGCCGCCCCGGCAGGGCTGAGGGGACTGGGTGTCGCCATCTTGTGGCTGTGGGCACCGCCATCTTTGAGGGTGTGACAGTCAATTAGCATATTGCCTCCTTATTGGCTGTGGGCACCACCATCTTTGCAATGGCGTGAGGGTCAATTAGCACATTTCCTCTTTATTAGATAGGATGTCTTTAAAAATCAGCTTAAAATAGGCAGCAGAGTACAGAAAGTATATTTAATGCACCCAATCATACCACTTAACCCTCAAACTGATTTTTAAAGACATATTCTAATATCTGTCCTCTGATATTAATTGGCTGGGGTGCAACATGTTTCATACCCACGTTACTTTATTTATTTATTTATTAGTATTTTTTTTATTGACTTCGGAGAGTAAGGAGTGGGAGAGAGAGATAGAAACATCAATGATGAGAGAGAATCATTGGTCAGCTACCTCCTGCATGCCCCCAACTGGGGATTGAGCCCATACCCCAGGCATGTGCCCTGACTGGGAACCAAACCATGACCTTGTTCCTAAGTGGATGCTCAACCACTGAGCCACTGCGGCTGGGCTGTTTATTAATTTCTTAGTAGCAGAGCACTGCTTTATTAAAAACCAACTAGAAGCCTTTACTTTTAAAAATAAAGGGTGAAGATGATTGGGGATGGCTTTTCCCTTCTTGTCCTGTAATAGCCAATACCTGAGAAATCTTTTATTGCCCAGGGCTCTGGGTTATGGAAGAATCACAGAGAAACAGAAGGATTAACTCCAGAGTCAAAACTTTGAGATGTTAATGTGCTTGAGTTGAACATTGCACTGAGAAAAATGTTAGAAGATAACATGCAAGAAAAAGTGTTCCACAAGGGAAATACTGCTGCTGAAACTCCGAGTGCAAGGTGTTCTTAACAGTTGTTCCTTTAGGCCCCACATTCAGGCAGCAGTTTAGACTTTCATGGCAGTCTAACACATTCTGGTCTGGAGAGATCTCCCAAGACATACTGAAGGGTGCAGGACAGCATGGATTGCACAATCTCGTCTAGTGCAGAAGTTTGAATGTGTACGGTTGTAGGTATATACATGCATAGAAAAAGAACTGGAAAGATACACATGAAAACATCTCCATTTCAGGAAGGGAATGGAAATTGGAGAGGAAAGGGTTTTTGTGTGAATTTCCTCTATATGTTTCTATCTTTAAATGTTCACACAACACACACACACACACACACACACACACACACACACACACACTTAAAAAACCTATATTAATAGGGAAAGCAAAGATTTAAGGTCTCAGAGAAAATGTATGGTGGGTAAGGCATAGGCTCTGGAGTAAAATTGCCAGGGTTTAAATCCCATCTCTTTTACTTATTGGCTTATACATCCCCACCCAAGTTATTTAACTTCTGTGCCCCAATTTTCTCAACAGGGATAATGGTACCTATGTTATCATAGTTGTTAGGGGGCTTTAATAAGTAATACTTGGGAGAGCATACAGCTCAGTCCCTGACACAGTAAACTTTCAGTACATGTTAGTTATTATAAATGGTAACACTTATACTACATCTAGCTATAATCAATTCTTTGTGCAGACTTTTCAGTGGAAAATGTTTCCAGTGACAGCTTTAGTAATCGCAATATATTTTCTCCAAGTTTCATTGTAGCTGTCAATGATCTTGTCATATTTTTACCCCACTGGTGTTCAGAACTTCAAAAGGAGAAATAACAAAAACAAATGGGCATTATCTTGTTTTATGTAGCGTGCCATACATTTCACTTGTGGAATAGTCCTAACATGTGTCTTTGACCATGTTAATGTAATGGACATATGAGAGTAAATTAAAGAAATAGAAATAATTAGGTTTTTCTTCCTTCCTTAGGAAGACTATGATCGTCTGCGGCCTTTATCTTATCCAATGACTGATGTCTTCCTTATATGCTTCTCTGTGGTGAATCCAGCCTCATTTCAAAATGTGAAAGAGGAATGGGTACCAGAACTTAAGGAATACGCACCAAATGTACCCTTCTTATTAATAGGAACTCAGGTATGTCTGCTTTGATCTTACCCTTTTAAGAAAACTCTTTCTGGTCTATCTTGTGGTGTTGCTCTCAGACCAATGGTCCTGAGGTTTAGCAAATAATATGTGTATTTAAGCTCAGTTGTAAGTTATAAGAAAATCTATCACATTTTTTGAAAATACAGTGCTGAAAGAAAGCAATTATCTTAGTTGGTTTAAGAAATTAAGATCCTTTGTTTAATCTTTTACTGGTATGTGGGAATTAAGTGGGGGCTCCGTGCTTTGATTCATCTTTAAAGACTTGTAATTATTATGGGATATTATTGACCTTTCTTCATTAGATTGATCTCCGCGATGACCCCAAAACTTTAGCAAGACTGAATGATATGAAAGAAAAGCCTATATGTGTGGAACAAGGACAGAAACTAGCAAAAGAGGTAATGGAACCTTTACAGAATTTACACATAAGTGTAAAAACAGCTAAAGTAATGCTAGAAGCTGACATTTATTGTGCACTTACTGTATGTCGGGCACTGTGCTGAGCGCTTTCCATGCATTATCTCATTTAATCCTTGCACTGACTCTGAGGTAGGTCTGACGAGCTCCCTATTTTATAGAACAGAAAACGGAGGTGTGGCGATGTCAGGTAACTTGCAAGGTCCCGCAGGTAATAATGGCAGAGCTAGGTTTCAGTCAAGGCCTGACTCCAGAGCCAGACTCTTATACCACCAACAATATTTTCTTAATAAGTCATGTGTAGATAGAGGCATCATAAAAAGGTGCTGATCTTTCAGCCCTTCTTAATCACTTAAATATTGGTATTGTGCCAGATCAGGCTCTGTCATCAGTTAACACTCATGGAGTAGGTAGTGGAGTGGCATTGGGCGACAGATTAAATCTGCAGTTAAAAACAAACATGATGGCTAGGTTTGAAATAAACGAGTTGAGTTTTCTTCCAATCTTTTTATGAAAGGTATGCAATAGTAGCATTCTAAAAAAGATCTAACTGTGATGCACATAATATCTTTTAACTTGTATTTTTCCTCATCCCAAAGCTAGGCTTATGTTTTCTCTATTGGGCCCAAACATTATTGGATTCTATTTTTTTCGATGTGACTTTAATAGGACTTTGGTGGAAACAGATTCTAATAAGCTCCTTTAAAATGTACTATCAGGAGGCAAAAGAAAGCAAGAAAACTTTTGGGAGGACAATTTTTTCTACAGCAAAAGATAAATAGCTTCACTAACAAATCACTTTAGAAATTTCATATATTCATTTTGTTATCTTGGGGAGAGAAGGAATTTCTAAATGACACAAAGGTAAAAGTCATAAATGAAAATATTGATGATTTAACTACATAAAAATGTAATGCATCAAATGCCAGGAATAAAATTAAAAGTCATATAACAAACTTGACACGTATGGCAAAAAAATAAATTAATATGCTTAGTACACAGGAACCCCTTGCATATGAATTAATCAGACAAAGAATTATATGCCCAATAGAAAAGCGAGCTAAGAACATCAATAGAAAATTCACCAAAAAATGCAAATTGCCGTTGAAGATAGAAAATATGTTAAAACTCCTTAGTAGTCAAATGTAAGTTCGATTTTCACCTATAAAGTTGGCCTAAAAATTGAGAAATGAATTACAATAACCCCTCTTCCACAGGTGCAAGGAAATGAGCACTCTATTGTACTGTTGGTCGTTGATTAAAAACAGTCTTGATGATATGCAAAAGCCTTAAAGTCATGCACACTCTTGTTCAAGCAATTCCATATGTTGGAATTTATCCTAAGAAAATTATTTGGATGTTCTTAAAGAGATGGCTACAAAGTTGCTGCATTGTTTATAAAGGCAAAAAATAAAAAAAACCCGCATCTATTAAAAATTTATACTAATATATCCATTGAGATGTTCAAATTTATTATGTATTTTAAGAAAAAAAAAGTGGTTGCAAAACAATATGATCCCATTTTTAGGCCTCTCAGCAGCATTTGGCACAGTTGATTCCTTCATGAAATACTTTCACTTGGCTTCCTCGAATGCTCTCTCTTTGGTTTTTCTCCCCGCTTGTCGGCCTTTCCTCTATCCCTTCATCTCCCTGTCTCAGAATGATGGAGGGCGCAGGGATCAGCATTCAACTTCTTGGACATTTTTTCTTCTATACCCACATTCATTCTCCAGGCTTAGGTGAGCTTCTGCCAGTCTTGTAGTTTGAATAATCTTCTACTGAAGACCCCCAAATTGCTATCTCCAGCCTGAAACGCTTCCCTAAACTCTAGACTTGCTTATCCAGCCATTCACCCGACAAGTCCATCTTGATGGCTAAGCATCTCAAAATTAACATGTCCAAAACAATTCCTAATTTTACCCTCCAAGCCTGTCCTCCCAGTTACTCAGGTCAAAATCCTTGAACTCACACTTGACCTTGTTGTTCTTACATAATGCTCTACCTCCATAATATATCTAGAATCCAAATGCTCCGCCTCTTCTATCAGTCAGGTTCGGGCCCCTCCATATCTAGCCTGATTACTGTGCGTTTCTAATTCATCTTTCCATTTCTCTCTGTGCCCCGTGTTAACCTGTGCTCAACACAATATCCCGAGCGAGTCTTAAAATATAAGCCCCATCAGATCACTGCTCTGCTCAGGATCCACCAGGGGCTCCCAGCTCACACAGTCAAGGCCAGAGTCCTCACTGTGGCCCCTGGTACCTCTCTGCCTACTCAGGCACGTGAGCTCCTTGCTGTTCCCTTCTGCCTCAGGGCTTGGAATTTTGCTGCTCCCTCTGCCTGGAATGTTCTTCCCTCTGGAACATTATTTATTCTTTCTCCTTTCAGATCTCTGCTCAATCACTTTGTCAATGAGACCTTGCCTTGATTTCATCCCTACTCCTTACCTATCTCGCTTCTCCATTTTTCTGCAGACCACATAATACCCTGTGACATTCTACCTCTGTATTTATTAGTTCATGGTCTTCTCCCTCTAAAATGGAAGCTTCATCAGTAGAGACTTTTTTATTCCTTACTATATTCTCTCATTTGGCAAATAAAAGTGCTCATTACATTTTCAATGAATGAATGGTTTCCCCCAATGTAGAAGCCAAAGTCTTTAGAGTGGCCTCAAGGCCACCTCACTGACCTCATCTCTTGCCATCCACCACCCTCCCCTGACCTGCACTCACTCGCTCCTGCCACTGTGGCTTCTTTAGTGTTCCTGGATCGCTCCAAGCAAGCTCCTCCATCGGGGCCTTTGCACCTGGGCTCCATCTGCCTAGATATGCTTCCTCTAGTTATCCCTCACTGATCAAATGTCACCTTGTAGAGCTTTCCGACCACCACCACCGCCCTCTGCTCTCCCCATCTTCCTCACTCTGCTATCTTTTTCTCCAGAGCATGTGCCACCATCCCTCCTTTGTCCCTCCCCCAGAACTTAAGCAAATGTAAGCATCACACAGCAGGGACCTGGCTCAATTGTTTAGTTCATTGACAGTATCCCCAGCACCTAAAGCAGTGCTTGGCATAGGGTAGGTACTCAGTAAATATTTGATGAATTATTCCCAAAATGTCTGGAAGGATATATACAGTACTAGTAACTTAACAGTTAGCTATCTCTGAGTATTTTGATTTCATTCTTTTTGCATAGCTCCTAGTATATTTTTAATGTTCCTTATAATGGTGTCTGTGTCATACCAGTTGTGGAAAAAGATGTTATATATTTGTGTTTGTTCTTTTTCTCCCTCCCAGATAGGAGCGTGCTGCTATGTGGAATGTTCAGCTTTAACCCAGAAGGGATTGAAGACTGTTTTTGATGAGGCTATCATAGCCATTTTAACTCCAAAGAAACATACAGTAAAAAAAAGAATAGGATCAAGATGTATAAACTGTTGTTTGATTACGTGAGAAACATCTTCAGTGGCCAACGAAACTGTCCATTTCTCTCTAAGAAAGCATATGAAATGCTACAGCTATACCCAGACCTCTTATAAATACTGAAGCAGTTTAAAACTTGAATGAGCAACAACCCTGTCCTCAGAATTCTATAAAGTTCATTAAGAATGTTTCTTAAAGGTCCAAGAGGCAGCAAACAGCATCTGAAGCCACAGTCTATTATAAATACTTTATTTCGACTAGAAGGTACAATCTCTCAGGGGTTTCATAGTTTTAAAAGCTACAATCACATCATGTAACTACATAAAAAAAACAGTGCTGTAAATGGGACTGCCTGGCTTAGACCATATACATTTCTGCACAGTCTTTATGGAATCTGCACACAAAAATATCTTCCTTTGTTCCAATTAATTGTTCTTGTATGTGAGCTGCTTTCTGTTCCAGTAGATCCAGAGCGGGGAAATGACGAGGCCAGCCACGTAGCCAAAGGTCGCTCCGAGCGTGCAGGAGATGGGCCACACCTGAGGAGAGAATGTATGAGATCAGAGAACAAATGTTTTATTATTACTTGAGCACAAGTTAAGTGTAACCTAAATATTTCTATATTAAAGCTTAATGTGCTTTCTTCAAGAATGCCAAAAGTGTAATAAGGTCATAACTGCATTTATCACGAACACTAAAAAATGTACACGTTTTAGTTAATGTGCATTCAACTGTAACAAGGCTTCTGGCGACTGTAGATTTAGTTTGATGCTCCCAAACTGCATGAGACACATGCTAAACTTACAAATTAAAATTTTGGGTCAGACTTTGCCATAATCTTGGACTCAATTTAGCTCTCTGAAGTTGGTAATTTTGTTTGTGAATTTCCAAATTGGCTTGTATATCAAATGAAATGAGAAGTGTGTATGATGACCAAACCATACGAAACTTTAAATTGTGTTAAGGAGAAATGACCTAGAATTATAAGCATGTTACATGCAATTTATAACAAAGCAATTGCTTCCATTATAAAACTGATGTTACCTTTCAGATAGATATTGGAACCCTAGTAGAAGTTACAGAACTACAACTTAAGTCAAACGCCCAGAGTGTAAGTTAAACAAAATACCAGCTTCCAGACACCCATTCTGTTCCAGCCACATTACATTTCACAATATTACACCAGGCCAGAAGTAAATAATGTTCATTTATTCCATCTACAAACAGTGCATGTTGGTCCCTAGGTGAAAGGCCCTGTTTTTAAAAACTTCATGTTATCTGTGAAGCTTATTTGGCATACTTGAGCCACTTCTAACCTTTCTCTGGGGGAACAGGCTATAGAACCGTGTTAGAGGTGAACCATTTTATTACCATCTGTTACCTATTTAAGTTTCTGCTGTGGATCTGCCTTATTCCACATACCATGCAACAGACAACAGAGTTAGACAGTTTCAGTGTGAACAAACCAATGCAGTTCAGAAAGGCATAATCTCATCCATGCATTTCCCCCCACCCCCACAGCCTTTTCTACATTTAAACTTGCTGTTGCCTAAATTATGATTTGTCTTTGGTAGGCTCCTGTTAATTTCTATGACTTGAGCTTATAGCTATATCTACTGCATAGATTGGTTAATGGAACATTAAACTTTTATACTTGAAAATGACAGCCTTAAATACTCATATCAGTCACAAATCTAGGATGCACTGGCTTGTCTGTGAGCTTTGTAGAGATTTTTTAAAAACATAAGCATCATCTTCCACATTGAAGAGTGGAGAGTCTACTGGGTAACTAGTCAGGAGCTTTCTCTCAGAACTGGACAGTGGATGTCTTCTTTCTCCCACGAAGCGGTAGTTCATATTAAGTACCATGGCCTTATGTATGCTTAAAAGGAATCTCATGTAATGTTCTCATTTACTTTTGGTTTGCTGGTTTTAGATAGAACTGAAAGGAATTGTATAAATCAATTAGTGTATTAGCTAAGTTGTCCAACACATGGTATAAAGGAATTAAGACAGTAAAGTATTATGCATTTCCAACCTGTCTTTGGGGATTTGATAGGAATTTACTTTTTCTCAAACTCACATCCCTGGAACTCCTCACACTTGGTTTTGTTTTACTAGCCAATGAAAGTTAAAATCTAGAATTTGTCCTACCCTAAGAGAAATAGACTTAGGAACCTGGAAACACAGTTCTGTCATCACCTGTTTCATGAACGGGCCTGTTTCCTCATCTATAAATATGGACGTAGAACAGGTGATCTCCAATGTCACTCACTTTTATCAACTCTTATGATTCTCTTCTTCACAATTATAATGGTTGGCCATTACCTTTTCAGCTTCACATTATTTTTATTTTCAGCTTCACATTCTTAAGATGGTACAATCCTGTGCATAGATTATTAGAACTTTAAGCAAAGATGATTGTATCATCCAGACCTGAGGTGCCTTAGGTACTCTATTGACCTTGATGGGGTTTGGAGTTTCCCATTGCTTACTAAGAGCCTTTTCATTGCTTTGGTTCTTGAGTATTTCTTTTTGCAAAATCCTTCCTGCCACTTTACCTAAAAACCAAAGATTTGTTTTCTAGTCATTTGTTTTCAGATTATAGAAAATTGCCTTCTTTCCAGAAACACATCTTCATTTGGTCTTCATAGAAATTCAGACTAGTCACTGAACAACTAATTCAAAGAAATAAAATATCTGGGAAATAAAATACTTCAAAAATATCTTAGTGACTTGAATTTTACTAGTGAGTGCAAATACACTGCTTCAAATAAGGTCACGTATGAATGAACTTAAACTTAGTTAGTTAATATTTTTTATATATAATCAGTTCTGAAGTTCTTAAAAGTAATTTTAGTGGCTCCCTGAAATCTTATTTAACATTTTGCTAACTTAACCCTCATTCTCTCTCTAGGTTAGCTGATTTCGAATTATCGTATTTCCATAAGCAGAGCCTGAATTATGGTTTTTATTGTGAATTATCTTAGTTACTTTAGACATTGCTTCCATTTGATTTTTAATTATTAATTTTAAGTACCAAATTAAATACTGGTTTGTTGGTTGTTGCTTTTTAAGTGATTGTTAATTTAACAGTGTCCCATCTTAACACATGGGGTTGCAAATAAAATAACATGCATAGTTTACTAAATATGTAAAGCATTGAACTTCTTACCTTAGTAGTTTAATTTAACACCCTGTGTAAACATTTGGGATAATACTCTTTGCTCTGTTTCTCATGCTGTGAGTCTATTCATCATTGGCCAACTGTAAGCATCTGCACTTCGTTAAAAAGCATGCTGTCCAAGAATAGGGAGAAATATAACCCCTTGGGAATTCCAGCCAAATTCCAATTTGGGTTACTAAATTCTATTTTAATCACTTTGTAATTTCAGTGTGGCTCTTTGTTTCTAAACACATACAGACATTCACAGACACATTCTTTAAGCAGTTGCTGTACATCACCCCCGGTTGAATGCCAGAAATGAAATAAATATCGTTTAAAAAGTTTTGTCTAATGAGGGGATAAAGCTTCTTGAACATTTATTAAATGTCTCAAGAAATCCATGCCTTCAGCAAATTAAAATGTTGAACTGCCTGTGAGATTGTTTCCTAGTGATGGATCAGACTTTCTTGAGTGGTCCTTAATTGTAACATGGTCACTTTTTTTTTTATGTTTTATTGATTTTTTACAGAGAGGAAGGGAGAGGGATAGAGAATTAGAAACATTGATGAGAGAGAAACAACGATCAGCTTCCTCCTGCACACCTCCCACTGGGGATGTGCCCGCAACCCAGGTACATGCCCTTGACCGGAATCGAACCTGGGACCCTTCAGACCGCAGGCCGACGCTCCATCCACTGAGCCAAACCGGCTTCGGCAACATGGTCACTTTTTAAAGAGAATTTCTTTATACAAGGGTAACTTCCCTGATTTTTGTAAACCAAGATAGGGAATGGCAAATGGAGTAGTTGAAGGGAGTTGGGAGAGGTTGCCCACTAATAGTTTTTTCTCAAGCAATTTCTTATTAACATTTTTACAATTGTTTTAAAAAATTTAAACCTATACTATGGCAACAGAATTCATATTAACCTGTCAAATAATCCTATCTTAATTATGTATTTCATAACTAGATTTTGAAGTTTGTATTTAAAACTATTTGCTTGTCTCATATAAAGATGTTTCTATTTAACATTCTTCATGCCTAAAAGGACCAAAAACAACAACACATGGTATCATCTACTGAACAGACGATTCACTGCATTGCTACACATATTTCTCCAAATTGTAGTAATCTGAGATGGCTATGTATAATTAATTATCTTGTTTTGTTTAAGGAAAATAGAAAACTCAAAGACATCCATGTAAAGGAAGTCATTCACAAGTCTTTGCCACCAAAATGACCGTCATCTTTTTATCCAATTTTTATAAGTTTAAAAAAATTTTAAATCATGAAATAGAAAAAAAAAACCCTCTTGCATAACAAAGATAATACAATGCACGTAGGTAAAAATTATTAAAATTAACGTTGCAGGCGAGGGAGTGGGGTGGATAGAGGTGGGAAAGGGTATAAGGGGGATAAATGGTGATGGAAAAAAATAAAAGGAAAAACAAGCAAAAAAAATTTAAAAAATGAACAGTTACATCATGTGAAGAAAGTATCTTACTTAGTGTACTATTATCATTTATACCAAATAATTCATATTTTTCACCACTTAAAAAAGGTCAGTGTTCTCTTAAAATAATCAGCTTTAACAATAGCCTAATAGTATAGGTTCTGGGTACATGGCATCTGGAAATTTCTCAGAAATAAAACAATTTCATCCTTATAAGATAAAAAAATCATTAATAAATAACACAGTTATAATTTTGTGTTTTCTCTGTTAAACAAACTGATATATTTCTGGTTGAAAGGCTCTTACACAAGCTTATTCCCACCTAAAGACCACACTGCTCTCTCTGATCAGGCATTGCTGTAGAACTCTGCTCATTTTAGGAAAGCGAAATGTGCTAATATATCTATGTAGTGTTTGATTTTTTTAATTGATTTTTTTTCTTTTAGAGAGAGGAAGGGGGAGAGAGAGAAACATATGAGAGAGACATGGATCAGTTGCCTCCCGTACTCGTCCCGACCAGGGATTGAACCTGCAACCTGGGTATGTGCCCTGCCTGGAAATCGAACCCACAACCATTTCAGTGTATAGGACGACACCCCAATGAACTGAGCCACACCACCAGGGCTTATTTGATATTTTTCAAAGCATGTTCTGAATAGTACAGAATAGGGACTAAGAACACTGGTTTTTGTATTAGACTGAATGAGCCTCAACTCTGCCACTTGTTAAATAAGTGACTCTGGGCAAGTTACCTAATCGTTATGTGCCTTGGTTTCTCATCTGCAAAATGAGGATTATCACAAAACTCACCTCCTGGGGTTGCTGTAATGACTACATGAGAGAATGCACTATGCGGAATTTACAACCACATCTGTAACAGTATCTGGCATACAGTACAAGTGACTAATACTTGATAATCTTTTAGTTCATATTCCTAATGGGTACATACAGCATGGGGAAAAAGTAGGTTTACAGTTGTTTGTATGGAAAATAATACAATAATGAATAAGTAAGAATAAACTTTCATGAACTCACAACTGTAAACCTACTTTTGCCCCATCCTGTATAAGTTTTTACAATACAGAAAATCATCATTCCCCAAATCTTTACAGCTGAGATTTCTAAAGCTGCTCCTATTTAAAAAACAAGGTCCTGCCCAAATTTTAAGTACTTTAAAAATAAATTTTAAAAATGACATCTAACAGAATTCATGCTTCCTTGTCAAACACTATCCAGATATATCATATATATACAAAGTGCCTATAATTCAGGGGTTCACAGGCCTCTGAAGCCCATATATGGACTCCTGGTTAAGAACCCCATCGCTCTAACAAGTATTTTTACTAACTGTTCTAGTGGCCAAAGAAATATGATGACCCTTTACATATTTGGTTTCCTCATTTTAAGGATTATTTTCAGTGCTGTAGATGGCATTTGTTTGTTCTGTGATTTGAGAGTCAACAATTTTAATACATTTTACTTAATTATAAAATGCACAATATTATATAGGTCCATTTAGTATATATTAAGTACAAATAGATGTTTAACCTTGTAATGTCATTAAAGTGATACCCACACTTTCTGATATTCTATGGAACAGCTAGTTTGATATGTCAATGACTGGCAGGGTATAAGCTGCAGATTTCCTAAAGTGATGATCAGGTATTTATTAGGTAATTATGATTATATAATTATGATTTTTGTTGAAACTAGTTATACATACTCAACAGAAAATTTTGAAATAATTATTAGGCTACCTTAAAAAATACTTCATATTTTACTTGGGAGTTTTAGTTTGCTTTTCTGGGAAGGAGCATGGGACAATGGGCGAGAAAGATCTGAGTCTGCAGTGCCAAGTCAGCCACTTACTGTCTGTATAACTCCGGCCAGGTCACTGAACACCTGAGCCTCAGTTTCTCAATGTGCAATGCAGGAATAACAGCACCTCTTGTACTTAAAGCATGGGGCGATTGTACTTAATAAAATAGTATTTTAAAACTGTCATGAAAGTTGTAAAGTACCATGCATTGGTATAATTTTGTATATCACATGTCCTAACTTAAAAAAATTAAACTTATGTGATAAATAATATAAGTATTTCTTAGGTAACTGACACTGCTAGGTAATAATTAGAACCAGCAGTTTAGAACAAATAAATTTGTTCATGAGCAGTGTTAATACCCTGCTGTAGGAACTATTCCCTTGCCTTTGCAATGCTGTAATTTTTAATACATGCTATTCTTTACATGAAATGTCTGGAGAGTATGAAGTTTACAAGAGAATACACACTTCATTCACTGTATTACTATACTAGAGGCCCGATGCACAAAATTCGTGCAAGAGTAGGCCTTCCTTCCCCCAGCTGCCGACACTGGCTTCCCTCTGGCTGCCCACAGGCACCCGGGACCTGGGCTTCCCTCCGGCCTCGGCTTCATCCAGGACGTACGAAATGACGTCCTTCACATCCAGTCTAATTAGCATGTTATCCTTTTATTATTATAGATTATTATAGATGCACCCTCCCCTTAAAAAAGGGGGGGATTCCTGCTCCTAGTTGTCATTTTTATAAGTTTAAGAAGTGTGAATACAGATATTGGTTCTACACCAACCACTGGGAGACATGTGTCATTCTTAAGTCTCATATGAATGACTCCATTCATTCATAACTATTTATTGAGCCTCTACTATAAACCAAGCTGTTAAGGTACAAACTAAGATTATTTCATTCAGAATATTTTTAAATAAATTTTTAAAAATATGTGTTGCAATATATAATTTTTGGAGAGATATATGTCATCACAGATATCATGGGGAAACCACCCTATCTGCAGATCAGAGGACCTACAACACTTAGAACAAAGCAACAACCATTAGGATTACTGGCTCTTTCAGATAAGAAAGGAAGGTTAAACCCAGGCAGCCAGTTATAATTCCTCGCAAGTTATTTTTTAATGTTTTTATTTATTGTGCTTATCACAAATTTGCATTTGCATGACAATTCATCTTTCAAAGCCTGCTAACACTTCTACTGGTTTTAAATGACCATATTTTCCTCTGAATTTGATTGTGATGTTTTTCCAGATGTTCCTAAAGCAAATGCTATTGTCTGATATAGGAGTACATACAGATGATCTACCCATGTGGACATATTTCTTTAGTTATAAATCTGCACTGATCCGTGTATACTCTACCACTCTCCTATGCCTAACAGTACATACCTGGGAACAGCTGTCTGTGGTGAGATGTGTAGTCTCCAGTCTGGAACTTTTTGTCAAAGTAATGCTAAATGGTTCTTGCTAAGATCATGCAAATGAGTTAATTTGGAAAGCACTATTCTCTCTCACATTGAAAGTCCCGTGAGCAGACCATTGTCAACAGGACTGCCTTACAATGAACCCACCTTTTAAATTCAAAACCATTTTCTGGCCCTGGCCGGTTTGGCTCAGTGGATAGAGTGTCGGCCTGCAGACCGAGGGGTCCCAGGTTCAATTCCAGTCAAGGGCACATACCTCCGTTGCAGGCTCCTCCCAGCCCAGGCCCTGTTCAGGGCGTGTGCAGGAGGCAACCAATCCTTGTGTTTCTCTCACATTGATGTTTCTCTCTATCCCTCTCTCTTCCACTGTCTAAAAATCAATGGAAAAATATCCTTGGGTGAGGATTAAAAAACAAATAAAACCGTTTTAAGTCAGTTAAGTATTATAGTTTTTTTATCCATGTTTGGAATGTGGCGTATTCATATAAATTAATATTTTATTTTGGTCTACCTAAAACACTGCTTAATACCTTTGATAATAGAAATACCAAGTAACCTAAAAACAGGCTACTCTTCAACAATTAAATCCATAATTTTAATTTCATCCCTCACTCTAGCATTATTTGTAGTAATTCACTTAGTTATAATCCTTATGATCCCTAGCTTCAATTTATGAAAAAATTATCTGTGGCATCTGTGACTGTGGAAAATAAATATATGTTTCCCAAATATTAAATTTTTAACCTAATAAGACCAGAGAAAACAAAAAAGATTTTAAAATATAACAATGCTTCATTTATCTGGTATCTGATGGGAATAAGTAAAAATATTTTTAAAATAACTTTAAATTGTTTTAAAGACAATCTCAATCAATTTTGCTTTTTAAGAAATAAGTATGCTCAGAAGAGATTTGATTATCTGGTTTAATTCCATTTTGGAGATAGTAGTATTAAAGTCCAAAGTTTAAAGGCATCTAAGTGGCTGGATATTGAGTAATTTTTACTTTCTTTGTAACTATTAATATTGCTTAAGTTTTCTAAATACAGTGTATATACAGTCTCTGTAATCAGAAAAAAACTTTCTTCATGTTGGAAAAAGAAAAATATATTTTTAAAAGCACAATTCCATTTAGGGAAAATTATCTTAAGGATATAATTGGGAAAATCTGTGAAGATACAGAGTCAAAGATGTTTATGATAACACTGTTTATAATAGTAAAATATTGGCAATACCTAAATGATCAATAGTGAGTTTGTTAAATAAATTTTAGAATAACTCTATAATAGCATACTACTAAGCCATTAAAAATTAAATAATGATATATGCATTACTAGCTCAGTGAACTTTAAAATATTACATATCTTCTTGGTACCAGTTTCTTCATCTGTAAAATGGGGATAAAAAGAACACTTATCTCATAGTGCTTTACCTAGCTTATTTAGCCAAATCCTATTAGGATAGGAAACCAAAAACCTGATGTTAATGAGCTTCCATCTATATCATGTACCCCTTTTAAAAACCCATTTTGCTACATGCTTTTAAAAAATATTTCAAGATCAACATAATTTGGCCATCAATCACATTAACAAAAGTATGACTCTAAGGCCACAAAGACAATGAATATAAGGTTAAAAATAGGGAATTCCTGCAACTTCTAGCTTTTTTTTTTTTTTTTAACTAAGCTTGTTTATTCACCTATATATATAGAAAACAAACAAAACCGTCCTGGAAGATAGAACCGTCATTGCTACTTCATTGAACAAAACAATTTACATAAATAAATAAATAAATAAATAAATAAAATCTATGTTAGCGTCATCAGTTTTATGACTGTAAAACATTTATCTTGTAGCTTTAAGTAGCTAAAACCAACCTGCCATGGCCTTTCCCAATCGAGTGGAATAGGAAAGGCTCCAAGCCATGTTCCTAGAAAACTAGAAATTGTGGTGATCTGGAGACTATTCTCCCAAACGGATGTAACTCTGTAAAACACAAGCATGTAAATTGTTGGTGGTATATATCTTAGCTGCTGCAGAATCTAACAAACAGAAGCACAAGTTAACACTATGCATACATACTCTGTTCATTTAAAATAGGCACCTCAAATTGACATATATTTACCATGAACTATTAACAATTGGCAAGAAGAAAGCATTTTTCAGTTGAAAAGCTAACACATGCACACAGTATAAGTCGGACAAAATGAGAGTGCATTTGCAGTGAAATCTAAGTCTTCTTCCTGCCCTCATCACTACTGGTTCCTTTCCCCAGAAGCAACTGCTACACCATCACCTTGTAAATTCCCTTTGCTTCTCAGTGATTTTGAGTCTCCTGTTTTCTAGATTCCAAGACTTCCTCCTCCTATTTTCCTTTTTTTTTTTTTAAAGTATCTCCTTCAATAGATTCCTGAAAAAGGGTACATGGAAAATAGATTTTAGAGATGTTTTACATCTGAAAATGATTTGACTATAATTGTTGGAAATCATTTGCCTCAGGATTTTGAAGGCATTGCTCCATTGTTTTGATTCCCACCTGAGAGGTTCAGAGTCATTCTGGCTCCTAGACTTCTCTGGGGAACATGTTTTCCTCACCATCCCCTTCTGGAACCCCTTAGAATCATCTATTACTGGTTATCTAAAATTTCACAATAATGTGTCTTGAAGTGGCTGTCTTCTCATACATTATGCTGGAAATACATGGGCCTTTATTTTAAAAAATATTTTTTTATTGATTTCAGAGAGGAAGGGAGAGAGAAACATCAATGATGAGAGAGAATCACTGATCGGCTGCCTCCTGCATGCCCCCTACTGGGGATTGAGCCCACAACCCGAGCATGTGCCCTTAACCGGAATCGAACCTGGGACCCTTCAGTGGGCAGGCCGACGCTCTATCCACTGAGCCATACCAGCTAGGGCTACATGGGCCTTCTTAATCCACAATCTCAGGTCTTGAAATTTTCTTTTACTTAAAGATTTGTTTTTTTCGGCCCAGATCCCACTGTATAACTCCTATTGCTTATATTAATCTTTTATAAATATATTAATGAATAAATATATTCTATTCTGTAACCCCAATTCATTCAATTATTTTCTTTACTAGAGGCCCGGTGCACAAAATTAGTGCACTTGGGGGGGGGGGGGTCCCTCAGCCTGGGCTGCGCCCTCTTTGCAGTCTGGGAGCCCTCAGAGATGTCCAACTAACAGAGCTTGGGCCCACTCCATGGGACAACCCTTAGTGCTGCCGCGGAGGCGGGAGCCACTGCGCAATGCGCAGCCATGAGCCCGGCTTCTGGCTGAGCAGTCGCTCTCCCACTGTAGGAGCGCACTGACCACAGGGGGCAGCTCCTGCGTTGAGC
>NW_005871054.1:12846621-12855736 GCF_000147115.1 Myotis lucifugus | reverse complement strand
TTTTTTTGTTTTACATTTTAGGTGCACTAACTCATCTTAAGTTATTTCCTTTGTCTGTTCCCTATATCTATTATTCTTCTTGAACTGCTTTGTTCTTCCAAACCCTCTCTCCACCTCTTTTATTTGATTAGCTCAAATCTTTTCTCCATGCTGGAACTTGATTTTCTAATTTGTCTATGTTGCTAACTTATGATTTGTAACAGTGTGGTTTGGATTCTCTATTTCATTAATTTGGAATCTCCACCTCATTTTGTTTCATTATCTCATCTTTGAGCTCTTATTTAATTAAATTCATATCCTTAATAACATTTTTCTATGGTAAACTATGTGGTTTTTTTGTTTGTTTTTGCTTTGTGTGCAGTATTTTCTTCTAAGCTGGATTCGTTGTCTTCTGCATGCATTTTTCTTCTTTTTCTATAGTGTGTTTTTAGGGTTGCCATGCCATTTTTTTCATCTTGCTCACACTTCACATGGGCAGGCTACCACACCATCTATTTGCTCAGATACAATGAGTGAATTATCTTTGAAGCTGTTATCCCATCTTAATTGGTACCAATTTTTCCTGTCTGGAAGCTGCAATTCTGAGGATTGTATGTTATTTTCTATCCAGTTTTCTGTAACATGGAGGAGAGAATGGAGGTAGGGACATGCTATCTACAGTTTAATCAGTAATATTCAGCTGAAATTTAATAAATGGTGATTCCATAAGTCAAATTTATAAAATTTTTTGACTGGGGCTTATACATCCCATTAGAAACCCAATGGAACTACTGTAGCACATTCTGCTCCCTTGGCAGAGCCCACTATGCAGCAGGCCCAGTAGATTGATAAAGTAAATAGCCCTGCCCTGGCCAGTGGCTCAGTTGGTTGGAGCATCATCTCATACACCAAAAGGTCGTGGGTTTAATTCCCTGCCAGGGCACATACCTAGGTTGCGGGTTTAATCACCAGTCAGGGTGCATATGGGAGGCAACGAATCGATATTTCTCTCTCTCTGTCTCCTCCCCTTCCCCAATCTAAACTCAATAAACATATCCTTGGGTGAGGGTTAAAAAGAAAAGTAAACAGTCTTAATGGCGATTCAGTGAAACTGTTACTCTTATGTGTGTGTAAGTATGTATGTGTATACTCTCCAATACCTTCATCCAGAAAATGAGCATACTTGTATATATACATATACATACACATATACATATACACACACACACACACACACACACACACACACACACTAGAGGCCCAGTGCACGAATTCGTGCACCAGTGAGGTCCCTTGGCCTGGCCTGCAGGATTGGGCTGAAACCGGCTCTCCGACATTCCCCGAGGGGTCCAGGATTGCGAGAGAGCACAGGCCAGGCCAAGGGACCCCCGCCCCCACCGGTGCACAATCGGGGCTGGGGAGGGAATCAGGAGGTTGTCCAGCCAGGGAAGAACTGCAGGAGGGCTCCAGGGCATGTCTGGTCCTTCTCACTCAGTCCTGATCCCCAGCAGCAAGCTAACCTATTGGTCAGAGCATCTGCCTCCTGGTGGTCAGTGCACATCATAGCGACTGGTCGACTGTCTGCCCTCTAGTGGTCAGTGCACATCATAATGAGCGGTTGAGCGGCCTTAGCCTATCATTAGCATATTACGCTTTGATTGGTTGAACGGACGACCAGACACCAAACACTGAGCATATTAGGCTTTTATTATATAGGATAAATAGGTATACACCTATTCTTCACATCAGAACTTTAATTTGGCAGTGTCTATCAATTTCTTCTTTAAAAAAATTTTTTTTTTATTTATTTCAGAGAGAGGAAGGGAAAGGGGGAGATAGAAACATCAATGATGAGAGGGAATCACCGATTGGCCACCTCCTACATGCCCCACACTGGGAATCCAGCCCGCAACCCAGGCATGTGCCCTGACCAGGAATCAAACCATGACCTCCTGGTTCATAGATCGATGCTCAACCACTGAGCTATGCCAGTCGGGCTCTATCAAGTTCTTTTGATCTGGGAATTCTATTCCAGAAATTTAGTCTACAGAAACCCTTGCACAAGTATTCAAAATTAAATAGTACAAAGATGTTCATAACAGTATCATTTATAATCATAAAAATGTGATAATGGTGGACAACCAAGATGGCAGCATAAGTAAATACCTGAACTTGCTACCGCGTACAACCACATTAAAACTACAACTAAAAGACAAAACGAATAGCATCCAGAACCACAGGAAGGCTGGCTGAGTGTAAATTCTACAACTAGAAGGAAAGAGAAAAGCGCATTGAGTCTGATAGGAGGTGCAGAGGTGTGGAGGTACAGAGGCGCTCACGAAAGGGGCTGGCAGCTGGGTACACTGTTGTTTTTTCAACCGGGAGGGAGATACAAGCTCCCGACTGCTCTGAAATCCAGTTCTGGGTGAGAATCTGGGGGCCCAGAATCATATGGAGAGAAACTGTACTGTCTGGCATCGGGCCAGAACATGAGGGCGGCTTTCTGGCAGAGGTCCTTGCAGCGTTCATTGTTCCTACACGAGGCCGAGGGACACAGAGACCCAGGGACCTATAGGGGGAGGGCTGAAGGCAGGCAACCATTGCTATTTGCACTGCCCTGTGACTCCCTGAGACCATGCCCCACCCAATTTACAACCCCACTCAAGCTTTGTGCAGAGGCTTTTGCATACTAATGGCCTGGCCTTTCTCCACCTAAAAACCTGTCAAACTGTAGTTGGATCAGAGAAACCCAGATCTTCCAAAAGGCCTAAGGCTTGTCAGCAGCCTGCATTACTTCACAGCTGCGCCTCATCTGGGCACCTCCAAACCCCAAACAAAGAGGAGGAATCTGCAGATCTCTCTGTAGCTCCTGCTGGGTGGCCTCAGGCAGTGGGTGACTTCGCACCCCCTTGGAGATCCAAAAGCCAGTCTACCCAGTGGTCAGAGTGAGACCATCCAGATTACAACTCTTCACATCCATAAGAGACACACTCAGGGAGCAGACTCAGTGAGCACCAAAGCCCCACTGAAGCAAGTTCTGCCCCATAAGAGTGTCTTCAGCACAGAAGTTCTCCCATTGTAGACACAACTGGTCCTCACAGCCAATTGACCTGGAGGTCAATTCCTATCAGTGTTACCAATAGCAATCAAGGCTTAACTACAATAAGACTGTGCACAAAACCCACAAAGGGGTGCACCAAGAGTGTCCACCTCAGGTTATTAGGGAGACTGAGCCACTGGGCCCTATAGGACACCTAGCACACAAAGCCATTTTATCAACACAGGGAAGCAGCCAAAATGCGGAGACAAAGAAACAGGTCACAAATGAGAGAAATGGAGGAAAGCAAACTACTGGATATAGAGTTCAAAACCATGGTTATAAGGTTACTCAAGAATCTTCTAGAAACCTCCGAGAAATATAATGAGACCCTCAAGGATATGTAAAAGGACCAATTAGAAATTAAGCATACACTGACTGAAATAAAGAATAATATACAGAGATCCAACAGCAGACTAGAGGATCCCAAGAATCAGGTCAAAGATTTGAAATACGAAGAAGCAAAAAACAACCAACCAGAAAAGCAAAAGGAAAAAAGAATACAAAAATATGAAGATAGTGCAAGGAGCCTCTGAGACAACTTCAAGCGTACCAACATCCGAATTATAGGGGTGCCAGAAGAAGAGAGAGAGCAAGATAATGAAAACCTATTTGAAGAAATAATGACAGAAAACTTCCCCTACCTGGTGAAAGAAATAGACTTACAAGCCCAGGAAGCGCAGAGAACCCCAAACAAAAGGAATCCAAAGAGGACCACACCAAGACACATTATAATTAAAATGCCAAGAGCAAAAGACAAAGAAAGAGAGAATCTTAAAGGCAGCAAGAGAAAAACAGTCAATTACCTACAAGGGAGTACCCACACGACTGTCAGCTGATTTCTCAATAGAAACTATGCAGGCCAGAAGGGAGTGTCAAGAAATATCCAAAGTGATGAATAGCAAGAACCTACAACCAAGATTACTCTACTCAGCAAAGCTATCATTCAGAATTGAAGGTCAGATAAAGAGCTTCACAGATAAGAAAAAGCTAAAGGAGTTCATCACCGCCAAACCAGTATTATGTGAAATGTTGAAGGGTATTCTTTAAGAAGAGGAAGAAGAAGAAAAAGGTAAAGATAAAAATTATGAACAACAAAGTGACAACAAATACATATCTATCAACAAGTGAATCTAAAAATCAAGTGAATAAAAAATCTGACGAACAGAATAAACTGGTGAATAGAATAGAATCAGGGGCATAGAAAGGGAGTGGGCTGACAATTCTCCGGGGCAAGGGAGTGTGGGAGGTGCAGAAAGAGTCTGGCCAAAAATCATACACCTATGGATGAGGACAGTGCGGGGGGTGGGGGGAGGGGGGGAACTGGGTGGAGGGGAGCTATGGGTGGAACAACTGTAATAATCTGAATAAAGATTTATTTTTAAAAAAATGTTATAGCCCTAGCCAGTTGGGCTCAGTGGATAGAGTGTTGGCCTATGGACTGAAGGGTCCCAGGTTCAATTCTGGTCAGGGGCATATGCCCCAGTTGCAGGTTTGATCCTCAAAAAAAAATAAAAATAAAAATAAAATGTGATAATAACCTCAATAGCAAACTAGTTACAGAAACTGTATGGAATACTTGTAATAATGATTAACTGCCCAACATACATCTCATCTATGATGATTAAAATAATTAAATAATGGCGATCCCATTCTCCTTCCCAATGATTAGTTTAGGAAAACTCAAGGATGAGAGCTGCTACCATCTCACTACCAGCCCAAGGATGAGAACCAGGAGTGTCAGTGAGAAGCACAGCCACACCTTGACTATCTATCTAGAACCACACCACCTGCTATGTGACATAATCAGTTTCCTTATTGTTCATACCAAAATAAGCTGAAATTTTCCATTGCTTATAGGGTAAGATATACTAAGTAAGAATACTATGAAAGAAGATGTAGTTTATACACACATATAATGAAAGACATTTCTAATAACTGAAAAAAGCAAGTGATAAGAGCAGTGATAGTGTAGCCATTTTTGTTTTCAAATTACATATGTTATATGCATAGACAAAATTAGAATATGTAAAATGTTACTAATAGCTGCTTCTTTGATAGGATTACCAGGATCTTTAACTTTCTATATATTTCCATTATTTAAAATTTTGTATGTGTTTCTTGTAATAAACAAGATAAAAATAAATAAAAAATAAATTCCTTCCTATTAACTAATTTATAGCAATATTAACATTGGTTTATTCTTATTTTACAAGTTTCCATAATAAAGTCATCTGAATTCTATGGTTATTGGCTAATTTTTTCATAATTAAGGAATGTATACACATAGTCAATAAGGCTGAGAATTAATATAAATGGTTTACTGTTCAGTAAATAACGAGCAATATTACAGATCAATTTTCATGTCAATGAGCCCCAAGTAACTGGCCACACTGACTCCACTGAAATTCATTATGCCAAATATTAATTGAAGTAAATAGAATATTTTGAATGCCAAATACTGTATCAGGTACCTGAGGTAGTTCACATTAAACACTGTGGCTGGACAGTGCTTGTTTAGATGGAGTTGATCTTTTTAACTGTTCACTCTTCATTTTAAAAAGAGACACCACACAACTCCTCCTAGTGGCTAAATATATTTTATAGAATTCTATGTAAACTTTCCCCTTAGCCACTGAATGAATATTAAAACCAATCCCTCTTTGCCACTAAATTTCTATGCCCACATTAAGGTGAAATTGCCTATTTTTTAATATGTGTATATTTTTCATCATTCAGACCTTTTCACTCTTAATGTTTACAGTGGTTTTTCCAACATAAAATCCACTTCAGTACAAAGATGAGAGAAAAAGGCTTGTTGTTTTGGTCTACAAATAGGTCCTGCTAACTGTCTTTACCTTGGCAAGATAACTACAGATTCAGGCACCTATGCAGAAATTCAATTTTTTCACTTCACCAAAAGTGATCAGATTCTCACTTAAACATTTACCTAACAACATAAACGAACTAATAAGTCAAAAAGCAAACTCCAATGACAAATACAGGTTTAAGATAGTGGGATTATTATTTTCCTTTAGAAGAAAGTCTACAAATAAAAAAAAAAAACCCATAATAACTATAATACAAAGGCAACAAACTGAATTAAAGTAGTACAAATTGAGTACATTCATTCAGTAATAAGCACACCAAAAAGTTGGTAGAACTTTTTAAAAAACCAAATTACTTTTCTACCTTCATTAAAGGTCTCTTTAAAACAACATTTTAAAAAAAATCTGGAATAACTTTGTATTTACTTTATGGGAAAGTCTTGTTAAAATAGTGTCATTTAATTATGTATTAAATCTTGATAATATCCCAAGGTCCTTTACTCTTGGGATATAATTCCAACACAATGAAAACTTTTGTGTTTGTCAGTCTTCAACTGATATCATCTACTTATTAATTTAAACATGCATATAAGTACATTAAAAAAATTAGGATGCAATACTTATTTCACTTAAAAGTAGTATAAAATACTGAGTGAGATGTCAAACCCAATTCAGAATTGGCCTGTTCATACTGAACATCTAAATGATCATATTTCAATAAACTAAAAGGGCCAGCTTTACACAAACAAAACAAAAACTCCACCATGTTTTATACACTAAAACACAGGATGAATAATAAAAATATTTTAAGCTCTAAAATCTTCAATCAGTACTTTAAGGTAGTTTAAATACTTTTAATTAATTAAACTACAATGTAAGAACTTCAAATCTGAATTTAAATTTCTGTAAATAATTATTGGGTAGGAAAAAACATATTCATGTTTTATGTAATCTCTTTAAATAATAATAGAATTCTCTGAAATTAAAGTTGTGACCTAACATAAATAATGTGAACTGTATAATGGAACAATTTCAAAATAACACAAAAGTAATTGTTTTTTTTTTGTGGGTATTTCATATTTTCACTGCAGAAGAGTCAGATCTTTGAATTTTAAAAAGATTTTTGCCTAACAGTGAACATTTAAGGCCAACTCTAACATTAAACAAGTTAAACTATCGAGTTAATTATTTCCTAAGTCATTCAAAATTTGACATGCTTTTTATTCTAAATTCTTGAAGTGTGATGAAAGTGCTAGGGGAAAGGTGAACTAGTGATGTGTGATGGAGACAGGAAGAATTAAGTTCCCCTCTTACGAAAAAGTTCAAATTAATTTTACATTCAATGAACTGAAAAACGGTTCCTCCTTCTTCATGGTTGCACTCCTGGGTCTGTTACCTGGACCAGGAAGAGCTACTAAGACAAACAAACTGGAAGTTTGAGTTATAAAAATGCTCCCTAACATTTGTTAATCCACTGGGCAAACATTTCTTGAGCACTTACTATTTGATTTCACTCGTTTCATCAGTTCTGACAATAATCCTGGAAAGTACAAATTCGTATTATTCTAATAATATTATATATGAGGATCTGTAAAGTTAAATAGCTTGTCTAACATCATGGGCCAGTAGTGAAGACAAGATAGGAACTTGTTTTCTGACCCTCAACTAGTGGAGTCTTCTAAAAATTTCTACACCATCAGATGATGTGGATTCAAGTCCTATCTCTACCTCTTTCTGGCTATTGGACTTTGGTGAATCACTTAGCTTTCTAATACCTTCATCTAGAAAATGGTGAAATAGGAGTATCTCACTAAACTACTGTGAGAATTAAATGCTATAACATATATGAAAATGCTTTAGAAATTATTAAAGTATTTTTGCATATTACTATTTCATGCCATGCCCTGAGTGATATTAAAGAAAATGTTTTATATTACATATTGATTATTTTTAGTCATAGTTTTCTAGCAACTGAACCGTTATCTGGTTGTATGTTAGAAATTTTAGAAGGATATTTTTGTAGTCTACTGAAAATTAGGTGGCATCAGAGAAATCTAACAGATTCTGGCTACAGATCTAACTTTCTCAATTACTGAAAAGTAAGTTAATTATTGGCAAAATCCTACTCATTTAAAATTTTCATTTTGACCATGTAGTACATGAATATAGTTCAAATTCAAAAGATACCAAAGGGTAGTTAGTGGAAAGTCTCCTTATCTTGTCTTCTAGCTTCTCAGATCCCCTCCCCGGAGTCAATGGATGCTATATTAGTTTTTTGTGTATTCTTCCAAAGGCATAAGGCATATTTATTCTATCCTGCAACTTTTTACATAAATGGTAGCATCTTATACACATTTCTTCACCTTGCTCTTTTCCACTTAACAGCATTTTAATAAATAAAGACTTGATTGTTTTTTAACAACTGCATAGTATTCCATGGTATAGATTAAATTAAATGTGATCCATCTTATTAAAGAACATTTAGACTATTTTCAAAGCTGCAAGGAATAATCTATAGTCAATATTTTATAGGTATGTCAATATACCTACACTAATAAAAGAGAAACATGCAAATTGGTCATCACTCTGCTACGCCCACCAGCCAATCAGGGCAAGTATGCAAATTAACCCAACAAAGATGGTGGCGGCCATGGAGCTGGAGCAAGCAGGAGGCTTGGGTTGCCCCCAGTGATGGAGGAAGCCAAGCTTCCCACCTGCCCTGGCCGCTGCTGAAGGAGTGGCTGGGGGCCTGGGTCGCCGGGGGGCGTGGCCAGCCTGAAAACAGCCCTCAGCCCCTTACCCTGGCTGGCCAGGCACCCCAGCGGGACCCCCCCACCCTGAAGGGGGTATGGCCGACCTGCAAACCACCACAGGCCCCTCGCCCAGGCCATCCCACACCCCAAGGCAACCCCCACCCTGATCCAGGACACCCTTCAGGGCAAACCAGCCAGCCCCCACCTGTGCACCAGGCCTCTATACTAATAAAAGGGTAATATGCTAATTAGACTGGGAGACCTTCCAGGAGACCTTCTGGACATTCTTCTGGACAAAGCCATGGTGGTGGGGCCAAGGTAGAGGCAGAGGCCAAGAGGGGAGGGCAGTTGTGGGTGATCAGGCCAGGATGGGACAGCAGTTGTGGGTGATCAGGCTGGTGGGGGAGGGGCTGTTGAGGGTGATCAGGCTGACGGGAGGGGGGGCAGTTGGGGGTGAG
>NW_005871054.1:12692096-12846521 GCF_000147115.1 Myotis lucifugus | reverse complement strand
GAACACCAAACAGCACATCTTAGGGAATGCAAAAAGAGGATTATCGGCTACCCGGGGAGGGCTTTTGAGACTATACAGGACACCACCGGGACCACCGTGGGGGGACTTAGGGGCTCTGACAGGGGGCTTTTGGGGGCAAACCCTGTACAATCTGGCGCCAATTGGGTTTTAATTATCAGTCCTCCCGGCGGGGGGGGGGGCATTTAGGGAAGAGCAGGCCAGCAGCAGGGGGCAGTTGGGGATGAGCAGGCCAGCAGGCAGAGTGGTTAGGGGCAATCAGGCAGGCAGGCAGGTGAGCAGTTAGGAGCCAGCAGTCCCGGATTGTGAGAGGGATGTCCAACTGCCGGTTTAGGCCCGATTCCTGTAAACCAGCAGTAGGACATCCTTCGAGGGGTCCCAGATTGGAGAGGGTGCAGGCTGGGCTGAGGGACCCTCCCCATCTCCCTCCCCTGTACACGAATTTCGTGCACCGGACCACTAGTCTATGATAATATCCTAGAAGTGGAATTGCTGGGTCAAAGTTATAATGACTTACAAGAGGTAACCATTCCCACACCTACTTGCAAAAGCAAATTTCAGGGTTTTTCCCAAGGAAAAGGGCCACATTTATTACAATAATTAGGCATTTCTTAACATGTCTAACATGTCTAAAACTGTCCTACCATTTTTATTAAGTTCCCACCTTTCCTTATGAGTTTTTTATTGCCCAAGTTTGCATAGTGCAGAGATTTTTAGGACTGCATATGTCATATTATAGCAGGAATCAGATGTCTCCCCCAAATACACTATTATCAGAAACAAAATTCAAAGCTGGATAAATCACCAAACAAAACCAATAAGGTTTAACCGGTTTCCACTGTTTAAATTTTTCAAACTAAAATGCTAAAAGAAATCAATGCCTTTTGGGATATTGTGGTAACAAAAGGGGGAAAGTTTTCAATAGTTACACTTTTTTTTCTAGAGGTGTTATGAACACTAGATGGTTCGGAAGGGGGAACAAACAGTATTCATTTCAAAAACAAAAAGTCAGTAATTTATGGAGCCTCGATACCCATCAGGCATCCTCTGCTCCAGGTGGGCTGTTCCCTCTCAAATCCCACAAAAATACCATGTTCATTTCAGTTTCTATGGTTTCATTCATTGCCTTAGCATGAGGTGTTTTCCCCTTTTCCCAGTCTCCTCAAATCTCATACTCCTGATCCAAGTCCTTCATAGATTATCCCTCCTCCAACTCATTCTTCAGTGGTCTCCCACCCCTCAGTTCCTACAATACTTACTGTCTGATTTACACAATTCTAGCCTCACACTGTTTGCTCATTTCACTCTTGTCCCGTGAACAAGGGACAGGGAGAGAATCATGGCTGACACTTCAGAATCCACACACATGTACAAAAAAAAAAAAGCTCCACATGGCACAGAGAAATAAGAGCTCAAGAGTTTTTGCCACTGGGTGATAAACAGGACAAAATTATGGACACCAAGGAACTTTCTAGTTTTATTAATTATGACTCAACCATTTCTTTTTTTCCCCCCAACCATTTTTGATACAAATCATCTCAATGCCGTTCAAGAAGCTAAAATTTTAATTTAGCTATGCTGAAAATATATATGGCTGCTGAGGAAGTAAAATCCTGTAAAACCTGCACTCAGGTGTCATATCACAAAAGAGGCTAAACAAGAAATGGCAGTTATGACACTAAACATTTTTAGATTGTGGACTCCAATTCTACATTACAATACATAAGGAAGCAATTTTATCTGTCGAATTTTTATCACAGTGACAAATTATCCCTGAGGAGTGGTTTTCAAAGATTACCTCTGGTAGCAGAAACCCCTTTTCAAACGAAAGGCTAAGTGGAATTCTACCATATGGAAAAATGCAGAGCTGATCTTGCTAAAGCAGAGGGAGGGGCCTGTAGTTCTGCCAGCTTGGATCTCCCTTAAGTGCTTACAACTCCTTCTCTCTCTCCAGTCCCCAACTGCAGTGGGCCCTTAATGCATTTCCGAGAACGATACAGAGCTGAGAAACACTCATGAAATAATCAGCTAGCCGCCATGAATAGAAAAATACATTAATTTAAAATATTTTTCAAATCACTAAAATATAAAATTAAAACTTACCCGTTTCTACTGAAAACCCTTAGCCATGCTTTGAGGTTTGGTCCTAACAAACACAAACAAGGTACTGTAGTAAAAGTAGACAAGATCACTGCAAATAAAAATGTTTCCAACACCAGCCTAGGAAAAAGAAACTTCATTAATTTTTTAAAAAGTATTAAAGGAGCACATATGTACACATACATAATCTTTGTTACTTAAATAGATTTAATATAATAATATTTTCTTGCACTTTCCTTTGAAAGGTAACATGAGTCCTACCAAAATGATGACTATAAAAAATGTAAGCTATAAAAAATAATCTCCCAAATATCTGACTTTAATTGTAGAGTTCAGAAGTATTAAAAACCCTAGGATCCATTCTGGCCAAAGCAAGAAACCTCATTTCCAGATAATTAACTTTCTTCCTCAATAGTCTCTGGAACTTTCTCTGCAACTAGTGGTTCAACTTTAGCTTAAATCAGAGCCACTTAAAAAGCTGGATAAACTTAGAGATTGGAGGACCACACCTCTAGAATTTCTGACTGACTGAGGCCTGAGAATTTGCATTTAAGTAAAATGCTGATGCTGGTTTAGAACCACAATTTGCACACCATTGCTCTAGACATTCATTCTACTCTAAAATGGATTAGATAGAAATATCCATTTGCCATTACAAAGGTCTTGTCCTCCCTTCTCTAGAAAAGAATTATCTGTTAATTTAATATGTATATATAACAAGCTATGTATAAATTTATATAACTATGTATTATAGCTATGTATTTGTGTATATACATAAATCACTCCTTTCACCATGATCATTAATCACTGCTAAAGTTTCCCAAATTCTAATGTAAGAGATATTCATGAATTTTCACTAATTTAAAATTGGTCAGTTTTGAAAAAGTATTGAGTTAAATTTTACCTTTAAACTATAAGCATTAACTTATTAAGTATTTAAATACTGGAATCTATTGGCTTTTCTTAAGAAAACAAACTTTTTTCAAGCATTTCAGAATCACATTTACTAAGAACTGTCATGCTAATACTACCTAAGTTATCCCTATCACTATTGGGTCACACACTTATTGGTATAGTATAGTTTCTCATCTACCTTCCACCCCCCACATGCAATTGTGTAATAGAAGGCTAGGTAATAAGAGCAGTTGATGAATTTAGTTATTCCTGCTAAGGAAGGGCAATGATGTCAGTATCCTTCCTTGATCCAATAATAAAACACACCACAGTCTCTCTCTAATCATCAACAGAATTAGCCCTTTGTTTAGCAAAAAAGTGTTTTAAAATATAATTGGCTTAAGGTAGAAATTTCAGACTTACTCTATTAATGGTGCTCCATATAGGACAAAATTACATGAAAGACGAAACAGACATAGAAAGTAGAACCACCTTTCAAAAATCTGGTTCCTTAAAAAAAAAAAAAAGAGTAATTTAAAGACGTAAGAGAATGCCTAAAGGACAGTACATGTTTCCATTTTATTTACAAACATAACTTATTCCCCATGTGTGAACAGTTGAAATGTTCTTTGGATTTGGGTATCCTGAAGTCAGATCACATCTTATTCACAGTCAGGTACACAGCCCTCAATAGAGCTCCCCCCGCCAATATTCTACCCACCCAACTAGCACTATAGTCAAAAAGCATTTCTGTTTCTATGATATGTATTGAGCTATGCTGTTAACCAGTATCTATGAACTATTTACCAATAACAGACTGCTAGAATACAATACAAACAGCCCTTATTATTATGAAATATTTGCTATATTATTCATGAAGACACAATTAATGCCCAACAAGGCTCTATCGAGTGCTGTGGGCAGCCTTCTAGCAACTAACATTCTCTTTAGTCACTGTAAATAACTCAAGTGAGTACTGGAATAATGCTTTATTTTTCCATAAAAAAACAACAACCACTACCTCTATCTAAAAATCAGTTATCAAGAAATGAGCCTTACCTTGTATGATAATGAACTTCTTTTACTGGATGCATTTGGTTTCACCACTAAATATAATACTAGATTGACGGCAGTTACAAAAACAGAACAGATGCACAACCACATCAAGTGAGTTTCCAATATTGAGAAGTTCTCCAAGAAGAATGATGGAATGAAGATGCTTAGGATAATTGAGAATATGCATAAAAGATGGGTATACAGTAGTCTCTTGATATCAGCATTTTTCATGGTGTTTCCTTGAGTGGCTGTCTAATAAAAAACAAATTAAGAAGATCATATGCAATAATGACTTTTTCCATTGTTTTAAATGTTCCAACACCTAAGAATAATTATGAGCCAAAGTCAATTTTCTAAGTATTAGTTTCAGAATATAGGAAGATGCATATGCGTGTATGCACATGAAGACTAATATAGTAAACAGCTCTCATAGCTAAGGACAAATTTTCTAATTTCTTAAATATGTGTGACTGGTTTCTGCAAAAGGGTCATGTACTAGGACCAATTAAGTGATTCCTTTCCCTTTTTTTTTTTTTGCCAAAATCAGAGGTGAGAACAAACTGCATGGAGTAATAATCTGCCCCTGTTGGAAATATAACCTATGCATTCTAGAAACTCCATGAATACACTTTGGCTAAACTGTTGGCATTTTTTACCATTGTGGATCCTTGTCTAATATCACTGTAGTTCACATCTTCTAACAAAAGCCCAGTGATACCAAGTGCACACTTGAATACTCAAACGGTGACTACTGTAATCAAGAGTTCAAAAAACATTATGCTAAACTAAGGGATCCTAGCGCTCCAGAAATACCAAAATGACAATGTTTGTTACAGGTGTTAAATTCCAATAAAAAGTAGAACACAAATGGAGGAGGAAAATAATTTACTCTTTCTATATCACACACACACACACACACAACACACACACCTTTATAAATTACCTAGCAGAGAGCTTATACATAGCACAATTGTTAAATAAGGACCTTATTAATTTAAATAGTCCCTATGTAACTCTGGTTACTCCAGTATATTTTATACACACACAGAAGAAGGGGCGCCCACTAGCACAAAAGGGCAAGCCCATGACTTACCCCAACAACTCTCCATTAATTCGCACTATAATTCTCAAAGGTAAATATCTTACTGATAAGGAAATAGGCTAAAACAGGTTAGAGGACACGCGTAAGATCCCAAGCTTCCACGTGCTAAGCCATTTCAAATAAAGACACACACCGGGAATCGGACCGAGAAGCGTATGAATGACAAGAAGGGAGAAAGGAAAAATGTCTCAGAGGTCCAATTCTCAGGGGCGGAAGCAGATCAGCAATACAGTCTCAACAGGCATCCCCTCGCACACTTCCTTCTGGGCCACTCTCAGAATCCCAACTGGCATGAGCAGATTTGGATGTAACACAGGGAGCAATACCTCAACTCAAATGCTTCCTGAATCAATGATGAACGAAAGAATGAATGAATGAACGAGGCCAAACAAAGGAGAGAGGGTCAAGTGTTAGCCCCTCTTGAGAGACCAGCCCTGTGCGAGGCCTTGAGAGCGTGCGTAGGACATCCATCAGGCGCCCCTAGGACATCCATCAGGCGCCCCTAGGACATCCATCAGGCGCCCCTAGGACACCCATCAGGCGCCCCTAGGGAGGCTACAGCCCTGGCGTCCGCGGTCACACCTGGCCCGGGTCCGCAGACATTGTGGGGGGAGAGAAGGTCGTTCTGAGAGCGGCTCCCGGAGACTTCGCGGGAACCGCCTGGCCCCACCATGAACTGGGTCGCTTAGGACTCAAACCAAACCTCGGCCGGCTGGAGTGCGGGCAGCGGGGCCGAGCTGAGGGGCATAATCAAAAAGCACAGGTGTGGAGACCAGGGGAGACGGAGGCAGCCACAGCACGTCAGAGCAGCCTCTGGGTCACACGGGAAGGGAGGCGCGGACGGGCCAGGGGCACAGAGGCTCGCGGGCATCTGGGCAGTTGGCAGGGTTGCTTGCACCCCCCGGAGGCCCGCGTGCCGGACCATTCGGCTGGGCTTACCTAACTCTCCCGCCCGCCGAAGGGAAGGGGCAGCTACCACCTCCCACCATCAGGTGCGACTCTTCGCGCAGGCGCAGGCCAAGGGGGCGGAAACCCTAGGCCGCACAGCCAATCGCGGAAGTGGAGGGGCGGGCAAAGGAAGCAGTCCCGCCTTCCCTCTTAAGTTTATTCCTCCCTTGGCTTTCCAGGTGTCGGAAAGGCCGGCGGAGGGCGGAGAGCCCGGAAGTGGGTTGTGGTAACCCGGAAGGGGTATCCTTCCCTGGCGTGTATTGTTGTTTTCAAGCTGCTCCGGCTACTGCGACTAAGGGAACAGTCGCGGAAGGATGGTGTGCGAAAAATGTGAGTTAAGGGGTCGCTCTTGCGGAAGAAGGAGGGTAGGAGAACCTAACTGGAGTTCCCCGGGAACTTTGCCCCTTTTCTTTTGGTTCCGCCATTGATCTCTGGCTAGTCTCGGTCCTCCTGCCCTGACCTTTGATTATTCCTGCCCCACCCCAACGATCATATTGTCCTATATGTTTTGCATTCCGGATGGTCTCAGTTTTTGTATCTCTTTGTCTATTTGCGTTGCTTCCTCTCAACCCAGAATATCATCCCATACAGCTTCTTGTCCGGCTCCCTCACCCCACAGACCCTCAAGGCTGGAATGAATTTACTTCAGATCTCACTCATATGTGGGATATAATGAACAACATAAACTCCTGAACAAAAATAGATCCAGAGACTAACACTGAACAGACAGTCCAACCTTAGAGAGAAGGCAGGGGAGGGGGGTGGGTAAGAGATCAACCAAAGGACTTGTATGCATGCATATTAGCATAACCAATGGACACGGACACTGGGGTGGAGGGGGCTTGTCCTGGGGGGAAGAGGGAGGGGAGGGGGTCAATGGGGGGGGGGGAGGAGACATAGGTAATACTTCAAACAATAAAAATAAAAAAGTAAGGAAGAAGGGAGCAATGACTTGAATACACGTTAGCACAGTTAATTTTACAGGTGGTGATTCTACAGTGCATTAATTTTAATGCATTTTTCAAAATTTTGCATCAGAGGTAATCATGAAATGTGTAAATAATCTTCTCAAGTATCTTATCAAATTATTTTGTAGAATCACTTTCTGTGCTTTAAATTATGTGTACAACTATCTGTAGTTCAGATAGTCCTGGACATAGTTTTGATATTACTAGTAGTAAATAATCACACCACTTTAAAAATTAAAAACATTTCTGACAATATTCATTGTACCTGCTACTTTAGACAATTTAGTGAAAACATATCCATTTTAATTGTGGTGAATGCAATATGTGAGTTCAGAGAAATGAGACGTCTTACTTTTTATATTGCCTTGTCAACTAGAGGTAGGGCAATGATGCATGATGGATTTAGATTTGAGGTATACGAACTGGAATCTAACAGGAATCAGTTGTGGTCTGGAAGCAAAATTCAACAGTGAGGGTGTTTCCCCTTTAGACAATAACCAACAACCATGAAAGGTACTGGGCACCTGGCACTTGACTGGAAGAGAAAGTTTGGTGGTCCTCAGAAAAACAGTGATACAGTTTGGCATTTGGGCAAAGCTGCTTCTCCTCACTGATTTTGCTGTGTCAAGGAAAACGTGGTGTCAGTGAGGGTGGTGAGAGTCTCCCTGGTTGCCATTTTAGTTGATTTTTCCAAACTCTTAAGGTCTTTCAGACATTAAGCAATATTCTACATGCAATCCCAGATATCCTACTTACCCAATACATTTTCTATAATATTCTGTTGGTTAAGGTTCTTTGGGTTTCAATTAACAGAATCTAATTATAGCTCTTCAACTAAAAAGGATATTTGGATACTGGGGCATTTCACAGAAACCAAGAAGGAATGACATATCTGAAATTAAGACAATTCTAGGGTCCTCATGAATCTACTCCCTAGAGCACTGCCATTAACAGAGCCCACCTACCAACCTGTCCTGGTCCCTATATCTTCCATTTCAAATATTCAAATATTCTGGAGAAGCGTGTCTCATTTGCCTAGCTTTGGTTATAGGTTTTTCTCTAGGCTATTCAGTGAATTATTCAGGGAGAAGGTTGAGTATTGCAAAAATTATTACTAAGAGCTTATTCTTATGGAAAGAGTGGCCAGTTTCCAGTAGGTATGCCTTCCACAGACCTTGCAGCCTCTGATCTGAAGTCTCAGATGAGCCATCGTTTTCAGATAATATTATTAGGATTGCATCTGAGCCTAAGAAATTTAGAAACTCTTCTACCAAAGGGGTTATAAAGTCTTACTGGTATACCAACAGTAAGGCTAGGTCTTGAAAATAAAAGTAGTCTTATGTTGTTTTTACAAAAATGCAACCAAATGTCACAGTAAAGTAAGGATTTAAAAATAAAAACTTATTAAATTTTCTCACTGTTATTAAAATATTCAACAAATACAAAAAAAAAGTCACTTCAACATTTGCCAGATTTAAGCAAATAAAAATACCGATGCCCAATTAAATTTGAATTTCAGGCAAACAACGACTAATTTTGAGTATAAGTATATTCCATGCAATATTTATGACTTAGTTCTGTTTGTTGCTCCTTAAACTACTGTGAGGAGTTCTTTGTCCCAAAGCACTTACTTATAGGACATCCTTTCCAAAAATAAGTATTCGTTGTGTATCTGAAATTTAAAGTTAATGGCATCCTGTATTTTATCTGACAACCGGAAGTCAGTATCCCACCCAATGGCTTTGGCACTTTTTTTCAAGAATACCTACAGTATTGAGGCAAGGTGGCAGGGATTCTCACCACTTTCAAAGCAGTCTGTGTAGACTTCACTGGCTCTTAAAAGAGTCTTTCCTCCCTATAGTTGCCACCCAGTGATTCTAATGCCAACCTAGAAGATTTCTTATTTTTGACCTCACAAACTGTCTGTATGTTTAAAAATAACTGTCATATGCCCAAGTCTCTTTTTCCCCAAGCTAGACATATCTGACAGGGTTTCAGGTCCTCTTATGGCTAATTAACATAATCCATTTTGTTTATATACCCCCATTGCCACATACCCTCTCTATTACCTTTCTCACAGAGCTTTCCTGGATTTCCCTAGCCAGGTTGTTTCTTTCTCCATGGTATTTCTCCTAGTATGTTACTCTCAAATTGTTTTAGCTCACAATTATTATACTTTTTTTTAGCTTATATTTTAATTGAATGGTTAACTTTTGTTGTTGTTGTTGTTTCTCTGAACCCTTTGAAAATCTGATGAAAGCTATAGACTCTTACCAGATTCTATAAATACAGAGAATATACAAAAGATTTGTGTACAGTTTCATCTAATTCACGTTATCTCCTATGTCCACTGGTAAAATCCAAGTTAAGGACTACTGTTAGAGAAATCAGAAAGCTCCTTGAAATTTAGAACGTTACCTAACTCATCAGGGATTTTATCTCTGTATTTTGTATAATGGTCTATACTTGGTATAAATGGCTTATAGATGTTTAGTAAATATTTATGGAATGAACAGATTTATCAGATTTGTTTACCTAGTTTGTTTAAAGTGTACAGAGAAAGCCTATTATAAGCCTACTAGAGACCGGTACACGAGATTCGTGCACTTGGGGAGGGGGTCCTCAGCTGGGAGCCTGGCTTCTGGCTGAATGGTGCTCCCCCTGTGGGAGCGCACTGACCACCAGGGGGCAGCTCCTGCATTGAGCATCTGCCCCCTGGTGGTCAGTGCGCGTCATAGCAACCAGTTGGTCCCACCATTCGGTCAGTTTGCATATTAACCTTTTATTATATAGGATTATACTATAGATTTTACTAAGAGTCTGTTATATATTGCTCATAGTTAATAGCTTAAATCTCAGTTCACTGGCCCTGACCCCAGCATTAACACGATCCTAATATAATATGTCTGTTGAGACCATTGTGAACTTTGGACAATATAATGTATTTCTTAGATAGTAAATACTAATTCCCTTTACTTTTACTATCTTGTTATAACAGGTGAAAAGAAACTTGGTACTGTTATCACTCCAGATACATGGAAAGATGGTGCAAGGAATACCACAGGTATTTTTCCTTTTAGAACACAGAAGTTGGATCCCATACTTTCTGTAAATAATGTTTTAGCTTTTAGATTATTTGTAAAATGAAATGTTATGTGTACAAAGTATTTCATTTATTAAACATTAAATTGTATATGGATCCCCCAACAATTTAATATCTTATATAGCTCTCTCAGTTACATTTTGGGGTTCCTAATTTGGTTGGCAGGAGACAGTAAAATTATTAAATGACTTTCAAGCAATAAGTTTATCATAGTAATTGATTTGATTCAGCTTAATTACAGTTGGTATCTAATCCCCATCTTCTTACCTGATTTTTTGTATTCTTACAAATCATTTAAATGTTTTCACCTTCTTACTCATTTTTTTGGTATAAGATAATTTATTACAAGACTAGCCAATATCACCTTCCTAATTAAAGTTCTGCTTTGAGTCTGAGAAATAAAATGATTGTGTTTTATCTAAATTTTTATTGTTTTCCTAATAAATAATTGTTTTCTATTAAGTAATGTCTTAAGAACCTGGCTAGTAAATGAGGATTTTTGAAAACTTTGATATAAACTAGTCTACTGGTAGTGGGTCAGAAAGGGAACTTTTTAATTGTTTAATGCAGTGGTTCTCAACCTTCCTAATGCCGCGACCCTTTAATACGCTGGGTACTCGTATGTGGGCGTATCTGCATGTGGGCGGACCCGCCTGGAGATGGATAGAGGAGCAGTGTCTCGGTTCCTAAGACCATCGAAAATATATGTTTTCCGATGGTCTTAGGTGACACCTGTGAAAGGGTCATTCGACCCCCAAAGGGGTCGCGACCCACAGGTTGAGAACCACTGGTTTAATGGTATATGTATGTATTATATGTGATATGTGTAGAAATAACTCACTGAAATACATGTATGTTTTGACATAGAAAGTGGTGGAAGAAAACTGAATGAAAATAAAGCTTTGACCTCAAAAAAAGCAAGGTAGGCATAAGAGCATCTATAGAACAATTCTATATAATAAAGATGTAATATGCAAATGGTCGTTATGCCTTGACGCGTAACGACCCACTGTGTAATGACCAGATCAGGGATCAGCAGGAGGGTGGGGCAGCGAGATACAAGCGGGCGGTGGAGAGCTACAGGAGGGGGCAGGGCAGCAAGCTGTGAGGAGGGGAGGGAGGGAGGAGGGAGCTACAGGAGGGCAGCAGCGAGCTACTGGCGCACGGATTCGTGCACAGGGCCACTAGTAATATATAAAATTGCCACTTTTTAATGTCAAGCTTACTGAAGTGAATTTGGTGTGCATCATTCTGTTGTGATAAAACAGGTAGTTCCTAGCATGCAAAACCAAACTTTCTGTTAGAACGTGCTGGTTTCTCCCTGTTCTTCCTCACTATATCAATATCTGAAGATATTAGTGCTATGGTAATTTTTTAGTTTCATCTGAAAACATGACTTTTATGTTTTCTAGTTTTTAATTATCTTGCAAATCACAGGTAACAGAGAAATGTGGAAAGACCACAAGTTCTGGAGTCAGACCACAATTTGAATCTAGACTCTGTCACTGTCTAGCTCTGTGACCTTACACAAGTGAAGCTAGTTGCTTAACTTTTCGGAACTTTACTTTTCACCTGAGAATGGAGATAAAAATGTCCCCCACCTTAAAAACAATTCTTGACACCATGCTTTATTATATGCAGTCTTAAAAATCCCATGAACTCTTCCAGCTGCCACCCCATTTCCTACTTCCCTTTACAGCAGAAGTTTTCAAAAACCTTATCTAGATACTTTCTCAGTGCCTTTAAGTTCCAGTTTCCTTCAGCCATTCTAGTCAAGCTTTTATCCCAACCACATCCCTGAAACGGCTCTTGTCAAGATCACACATGACCTTTAAACTGATGTCTACTTCTTTATTTTTACCTTACTTAATCTTTTAACAAGTCTTTATTTTGGAACCCTTTTTTCTTTTGGCCCTGGAACACCATACTCTTCTTTCCTCCCAACTCACTGGCTGTTTCTTATCAGTCAAGTGCCCCTGGACTCAATCTTAGACTTTTTTTGTTATATATATAAATTTATAATTTCTCATTGACTTTAGCCTAGTAGCTTTAAGTTCAAACTATCTGTTAAGGACTCCCAAATGTATATCTCTAGTTCTGACTTCTCTGAGCTCCAAACATACATCCACCTGTCTACTTGATTTATCCAATTGGATGTCTAACAGGTAACCTCTTTTTCTTTCAGTTTTCTAATCATAGTTTTCTCATCATTGCACTTTGTCCAATCCAATTGTGCAAACCTAAAAGCTAGAATTCCTCACTGGTTCCCTCCTTTTCCTCACTTCCCATACCCATCATATAACCTGAACCCACCTGCTTTTGTGCATCTCACTGTTATTCCCATGTCCCAAACCACCATTATTTCTTACTTGGATACCTTAATTCTCTATCTCTTTGCTTCCTCTCTATTTCCCTGTAAAGTCTTAGAGTAACCAGAATAGTCCTTTAAAAGGCATGTAACTTCTTTGCTGAAAACCTTCATTGGTTTTCTTTTATGTTGAATAAAATCCAAGCCCCCTACCATGTTCTTACAAGGTCCTCTCTGATCTGGCCCCTCCCACCTCTCTGACTTCCTGTTGTAGCAATCCCTACATCAGATAAGCCAAGCCCACTCCCACTGGAAGAGGTTTGTGCTTATTGCTCCCTTCTAGAGCTCACCCCTCAGAATGGGGGAGGGAACTCGCAACCAAGGTGTGTGCCCTTGACCAGAAATCAAACCTGTGACCCTTCGGTGTACAGGCCGACACTATAACCACTGAGCCACACAGGTCAGGGCTCCATAATATTTATATATATATATATATATATATATCAGACAAATAGATCAACAAATATAGTGGCTATAAACTGGTTTGGGATTAAGTAAGCATACAGCTTGCATGGAAGGGGTAGAAGTGTGCAGGCATTTTATAGAGTAGCCAGAGCTGGTAGACAGAGGGAATTGAGAGCATGGATTAATCCCATTTGTTGTTCAAATGAGGTTATTTAAGAGTGTTTCTATGGGATTATACATTCTTCTTTCTTTAAAAAAATCTCTAGATTCGATCCATATGGGAAGAATAAGTTCTCCACTTGCAGAATTTGCAAAAGTTCTGTGCACCAACCGGGTTCTAATTACTGCCAGGGCTGTGCGTACAAAAAGGGTAAGTTTAATACTTTCTATTCATATCAAACTTATTTTATTTGGTATTGATTTGGATAATACAGAAAAAGGAGTTGCCTTTATAAATTCTATATCCTTCTTATTTCTAAGGCAAAATAGAACTTGTTCATCATTAAAAATATATATTGCCTTTTTCTGTTTTCTGATGCTATAAAATTATGGTTTTAACTTCAGGATTGACTTAAATTAACCAAACCATTGTTTTAGATATTTGTTGATATTATTAGTTGGTATTGTGATTTGACGTTCACATGTTTTCTTTTGTTTAGGCATCTGTGCAATGTGTGGGAAAAAGGTGTTGGATACCAAAAACTACAAGCAAACGTCTGTCTAGATGTATTGATGAAGATCCTGTCTTTCTGTATGATTTTGCTTTCTGCTTTAAATTTTCAAGGCATATCATAAATGCTCAAGTTATAAAATAACATGTTTTAAGACTATTAAGTTTAAACCAGGGAAGTTGATTCATTCTTTTGCTCTCTAGAAGTTCTGAATAGCAACAATGGAACTAATCTGCCTTACCAGCATCTTACTGAACTAGAATAAGAGGCAAATTTAACAACAACAAAATATTGTCCCAGTTCTGTAGCACTTTTTATTTAACAATATTCATATAATTCTTATTATCCTCTTCTTCTACCTTATACTTACATATATTGTGAAAGTGAAAAGGGGATTATTGATATTTTCTCAGAACTTGGCATTCAGATTTGTAATTTCCCCCTCATTCCCTTGTTGGTTGCCTAGTTCTTAGAATCAGCAGTCCCTTAATTAATTACAGCTTCATAAGGTATTTAATTATCTGAGACCACAATTGCTGAATGGTTCCTTGGAAATTAGCCAAGACCCAAATCAAACACAAGTTCTATTTATGATTTTAAAAAGTTTGTTCTTGAAGTCATAGTGCTAGTACCTTTCATATGAGAATAAGAACATAAGGGGTACTCCATATATATCCAAATGAATACACTGGATTTCAGAAAATACATGTTACACACATAACCTGGAATTTACACTATTATGAAAGCCAGAAGAACAGTGTTCATTATGATGATATATAATATAAATGAATCACTACTCTTTGGGAAAGTTTTTAAAGCAAAAATGAAACTTCTTTAACCTCCTCCCCCCCCTCCCCAAAAAAAAATAAATAAAACAAAGCAAACATTTTGATTCCCAATATATATATATATCTTCAAAGAAAGATTTTTTTTAATGCTACTTTCAGAGGTTTAGGACTTCTGCTTTGGAAATCTGCAGCCTGCTAGGGGAGACCAAAAAAGTATTCCCTATTGCAAAGTATAGTATGTGTAAATACTTATCACTATAAAATGTGTAGAATAGATAACATGATATACATAGTATAGATATTGCATTTTTATTTTTAAATTATTATGCAAAATAAAGTTTTAAGTTTTAAAATAGTGTTTCTGGGATATGTTGTTATTAATATCTAGAAAAATCACAAGGATAATGTAAAATATAATAAATAGCAATAGCTGTGAAGGCAGGAAGTATCTTCTCATGCTTTAATCAATTTGGGACTTTTAGTTAAAATCAACAAAAGGAACCCAGTTAGAGAGTGGCCCAGATACATTAAAAGTTGGGTTGGCCACCCTAACCGGTTTGGTTCAGTGGATAGAGCATCAGCCCTGAAGATTGAAGGATCAAGGGTTTGATTCCAATCAAGGGCACTATCTCAGTTGCAGGCTTAATTCCGCCTTGGTCCCAGTCCTGGCTCAGTTGGGGCTTGAGTGGGAGGCAACCAATCGATGTGTCTTTCTCACATCTCTTTCCGTCTCTCCCCCTCCCACTCTCTCTAAAAATCAATGGAAAAAATATATCCTCAGGTGAGGATTAACAAACAAACAAAAGTTGGGTCAGCCAACTTTGGGAAAAGTACATTTCTCAGGTACTAACCGAGACTTCCACAACTCATATTAAATATCAATAGAACATGTAGCCATCAAAATGATATAAGAATTCTACATTCTATATATGCAGAAGTTTGGGTATATACATAGAAAACATCTGGAAGCTATTAATACTGGTCCCCCCCCCCCCCCCCCTCGGAGTGGAACTGAAGGTTGAGAAAAGAGAGACTTAACTCTTTATAGCCTCATGCCAACCACCTAATATTTTTAGCTCCAAGTTTCCTTAGCTGGGGAGTACTGATAATTTTAGTATCCTAGAAATATATATATCTACATATACATATGTGTTTTTGTTTTAAGGATTTTAAATAGAAGAAATATATACATTGTTCTGCACTTTGACTTTTTAAAATGTTTCTCATATTTGCTTTATCATTTTCTCTCTATCTTTTGTTATATATTTTTTCCTTGGCCCATTTGAGAGTATATTGCAGACATCATACACTTCACCCTTCAATACTATATCTGTACTTCATAAGAACAAGCATACTAAGTACAGTTATGAAATTCAGGAACTTAGCATTGATAACAGTACCCTTGTCTACAGTCCCTCTTCCAGTTTCATTTGTTGTTCAATTGTTTGTTTGTTTATTATAGCTTCTAGTTCAGGATCATATGTTACTTTATTATGACTCTTTAGCCTCTTTTTGTCTTTTGTAGTATTAATGTATTTGAAGAATATAGGACCGTTAAAGCATAGAACATCCTTCACTTTGGCCTTTCCCAATATTTCTTTATGTTTAAATTCAAGTTATGCAGTGTGGGTTGAAATACTATGAGTGATGTCACATCCAGTCTCACAGAACATCCCTTTGTGCCTTATTGGTAATGTTCACTCTGATCACTTAGGACAGATGTGGCTAGTCACTGTGTAAGTATTGTTTTTCCTTTGCAATTAGTGGTTAATTTGTGAGGAGAAATTTTTGAGACCATGTTGATATTCTATTTCTCATCAAACCTGCCCCACCTAGATTAGCACCCTTTGATGATTCTTATCTGAAAAACATTTTTACTGTGATGTTTACAAAATTGTAATTTTCTAACTACATCATTTTTTTGTGTATTAATTAGTTGTCATTCTATAAGGAAGAGTTTTCCCTTTATTGGTGTAGAATAAATGCGTTTTCCCCCTGGCTATTTGCATGTTAGCTACAGATGGATGCCTCTTTACCTCAAATACTTGTGTATTTCCTAAGAACAAGGATATTTTCAAACATAACCATAGCACAGTTATAAAAACCAGAAAATTAACATTAATGCAATAATATTTTCCATATTTCACTAGTTGTTCCACTAATGGCCTTTTTTTTTTTTTTTTTTTAACAAAGCTGGGCCAGGATCCAATCCAAGATAATACATTACATTTAGCAGCCATGTCTCTACCCTCCTAGAACAGTTCTCCAGTCTGTCTTCCAAAAATGTCAAGCTCATTAAAATATAGGTCAGTTATTTTAGAATGTCCCTTAATCTTAGTGTTTTTTTTTTTATGTTTCTTAAATGATTAGGTTGCATTTTGGGCAGGAATGTCCTAGAAATGATGTGTCCTTTTCAGTGCATCATCATGGTGTCAATTGTCCCATTTCAAGGTGTAATTTCACTCGTTTTAGATTTCTCTATTATAAAGTTTCTTTTTCTTTTCTATTGAATTAAGCATTTTGTGGGGAGATACTTTGAAACTGTAAATATTCTATTTCTCAGCAAACTTTTACACCCTTATTTAGCATCCAGTAATGTTTCTTGGCTGAGTTAATTGTTACGCCAATTGTTTCCAAATGGTGGTTTTCCAATAATATCATTCCTTGTACACTTATTAGTTGGCATTCTATTGTATGGAAAAGTTTTTTTCTTTTTATCACTTATGTTAGCATGAACTCATGAATTCCTGTTTTATTCAGTCTGTTACTCTCATTTGTTTTGATGTCAAATTGTCCCAGCTTTGGCCAGTGGGAGACCTTTCAAGTTGGCTTTTGGGTCTTTTTGGCATGTTCTGACCATTTTTTGAGAAATTCCTTATTTTCCAGCATAAATGTTCCAAGTTTATCTTACTGTTTTATTTTTTCTTTTCCCACTCAGCCCTAGAATCAGCCATTTCTCCAAAATTCCCTTTTCTTCTGGAGAATGGTGTTTAAAACCTAAGATCTGGGCCTGCTGGAATGTCATTGACTCTAGAAAGAGCAAGAAAACTTATATATTAAAAATTACGAGTTTTATTGCTATCTCCAATTCCAATCCACCCCCACAGGGTTCTTCCTTGCCTTTCCGCCTTCCACATTTGTATCTTCCACAGTAAGAACCGTAGCTCCCAACATCATCAATATAATTACTCATTTTTCATATTGGTCTTTATTTTGTAATCAAATATAATTTTAAGTTTAAAAAAATCTAGGTAAGCCCACATGCGAATGTCATTCATTAGTATGCTATTACAGAAAAAAAATGTGGAAACTTCTGTACATATGCTGCCTCCCAGATAAATTTGGCAAATGAACAAATGGCACTAAATACTTCTTTCAATTCATCTAACTTTTATTGGACCTCTACTTTGTTCTTATCCCTAGTCAGATTGCTGTTATTGGTTCTAAAAGTTTTGCTTATAAGCAAGAAATTGATAAGCAACCCATCAAATTAATGTAAAATTGTAAAAGAAAGATGTGACAATAAGAACACGGAAAATACAATGAAAGAATAGTGACTAAAGGAAGAGGCTGGTTCAAAAGCAACAATTCTAGAAAAAAAAATCTAGGAACAAGACTAAGGTAGTACTAGGAAAATGGAAATGAAAGGAGAATTAGGAAGACCTGATGAAAAGATGATTTGACAGGATTTATTGACAATTTGGGGGGAATGAGAAGAAGGTGAGTCCAAGTAGGTCTCACTTAGATGTGGTAATAGTATATTTCTCCACCAGATGGCAATGGTGTTCTTGGTTTTCCATCTTGCTAAAAGATTTACAGTTCAGCAACTTAAAGATCAAATATGCCCTCGCTGGTTTGGTTCAGTCGGCCTGCGGACTGAAGGGTCCAGGGTTCAATTCAGGTCAAGGACACATGCCTGGGTTGCAGACTCGATCCCCAGTGGGGGGCGGGGGGGGGGCATGCAGGAGGCAGCCGATCAATGATTCTCTCTCATCATTGATGTTTCTACCTCTCCCTTCCTCTCTGAAATCAATAAAAATACATTTTAAAAAAAGATTAAATAAAAGGGGGAAATAGGGGACATCTGTAATAGGTGGCAACAATAAAAAAAAGAAAAGCTCAAATAGATGGACTTAAGTTTCCAACAACAGTGAATAAGCTAGCCAACAGAGAAACTTAACCATACAACAAAAATAATCCAGGAAAATATTTATTTACATACATACATACATATGCATGTAAGTATACACAATTTATATATGTATGTTATTTTTAAATCTATATATATAAAAGCCTAAGTGACCATTACAACCAGACAACCAGACGACCAGCTGGTAGCTATGACATGCACTGACCACCAGGGGGCAGTGTGCAGGAGCTGCCCCCTGGTGGTCAGTGCGCTTCCACAGCCAACCTCCCATGGCTGGCCAGCCCCAATTGGTCCTGACTGGGACTGGGTGAGACAGCCCCAATTGGCCCCTATTGCAGGCCAGCCCGAGGAACCCCAACCGTGCACGAATTCGTGCACTGGGCCTCCAGTATGTATATAATTAAACTGGCAGGAAAGTAATGATCATCCTCAGAAGCCAGAAACAGGGAAAGTGCAATTTCAAAGGGTAAACTAACACCAAAGTCAGTGCTTGCCTTAGGAATATCTGCCAATCCCCCAAGGTCTGAAGCCGTATTTTAAAGGACACCATACACATGGAAGACAAAGCCATGGGCTGGGGGAAGGTGGAAAGGTTAGGTTATTAACAGATCATCTACGGTTGCTTTTGTGTATAATGGCAGAGTTGCAAAGCCTGAAATATTTACTACCTGGACCTTTCAGGAAAGGTTTGCTAACCCATGTTCTAAATAGTTCTAGAAATGGTCAGCATTTTTGGAAAAACCTTGGATTGATACGGAAGGTTAGTGGCTGCACAGTAGTAGTACAATGTTTTCCCAGGCTATTTTTATTGTTTCTTAATTCCTTAATCACTTAACGGACTCAATTTAGGGCAAGGAGTCACGCAGACATCTCTAAAGATTATCTTTCTGGCACAGGCTAAAGCATATATTATTCTACATTGATAACTAAACTATTAAGTAATTTGATCTAGATTATTGTTTACAGTGTAACCCAAATGCCTTTAGTTTGTTCTGGATATTTACCCAAGGATTATACCTTCTTGCTACGTTCACTCAGGAGTAATATAATGTAATTAATATCTTCTGGGATATGGAATGTTGGGATCTTTCTCCAAATACACCTCTGATTTGTTTCCATGACATGGAGTTGGCCTTTCGGCGATGTGGTTGAGGTACCCCAAACAGGACATTAATTTTCACTCTTCACAGCAGGAGAAATATAATCCTACTTCATGATTTAGTGAGCCAAAGAGCCTCCTAACTTCTCACACTATTTTTAAATAAAATAAATGTTAATTTGGGGTTTTTTTGTTGATCATTTGCAACAACTTTTATTTTCAAGGAGCTCATACCATACTCAGGTGAGCGTACTCAGCTAAGGCAGCCCATTTGGAGCCTTAGCCAAGAGTTTAATAATAAAAATGCATTGCTTGCAAAAGCTCTAATTGAGCACTCTGGTGTGTCCTGTGTAGTTTTGCCAACAAACTCTTCTTTGCCTGAAATACAGAATCTTTTAAGTTATATGTCACTTCAAGAAGCAAGGGGGGGAGACATTGTGGCTTTTGCATTGTGTGTTCCTCCCCTAGACTCCCGATTCAAATAGCACAAGTTTAGAAACATGGAAGTAGAAACTTTTTGCCTGGACATGCAGCATTTAGCTTTTTGAGAAAAGTGTGTGCTCATAATTACCAAATTTGAAATGTATAGACATCACTGCTACTAGAAATTTGAGGTTGGTTTAGAGCCAGATCAGCTGCTCCCTGCTCCCTCTCCCTCTTAAGAGGTATCCAGCCTGTCTGGCTGCTCAGAGCCAACACCATGGTAGTCCTGGTGTTTCTTATCTCAGTGCCATCTGTTCCTTCTTGCCCTACCCAGGCAGCCTTTTCTGACACCTCAAGGCTTAGTGAGGTGTTCTGCCTCTGTCCCAGGGAAACCTGCATTTTCCCCGTCATTGAGATCATTCCTTCACCTGTCTTTGCATGGGCTCCTCCCTCCTCCAACTGAACTATAAGATCCTTAAGTCCAGAGATCATGCCTTTTTGTTGTTGTTAATCCTCATCCGAGGATATTTTTCCATTGATTTTTAGAGAGAGAAGAGAGGGAGAGAGACAGAGAAACATGGATGTGAGAGACACATTGATTGGCTGCCTCCCTCACGGGCCCTGATTGGGGCTGGGGCCGGGGAACCAGCCTGCAACCGAAGTGCGTGCCCAAGACTAGGAAGTGAACCCACTACCCTTCAGTCTGCGAGGCTGGTGTTCTATCCACTGAACCAAACTGCCTAGGGCCCATGCCTTCATGCCTTTTTTTTGTTCAACAGACTCTAAAAGTTCATCAAGACCAGTTCCCCAGTATATGGCCCCACATGGAAATTCAATTATTTTGAATGAAAGAGTAAGTGAATGAATGAAGGGACTTTAGATCTTGGGAGGAGGAGGGGCAGGAACTTTGGATGTAGAGGCAACTGCCTTTAGAACAGCCCCAAGGACAGGGAAGTTGCAGAGGACCTGCGTGAGAGGAGGGCCTCAAGGTGGTGCCTGGCAGTGTACAGCTGCCTCCTCTTCTTATCCCACCTTCCCTCTCCCCACACCCCAGTCTGACTTGCCGAAGAGCCTCTGTATAACACGGAAGGAGCCTTCGTCGCTCACCCAATCCTTAGCAAAGATACCTCTATTTCAGTGTTGTGTATGAAAGTCACTTAGCTCCAGAGGCTACACGCAGGAAATGTTGAGAGCGTGTTGGAAAACTGTACCAGTCCTGGGGGTCTTATTTTAATGATTCTATAAAAGTTCAATTTTTGCTCAGTATCTCATTTCATTTGGGACTGACTTCCTCTTTTGCAGTCATGAAATCTATATTAATTTGTTTATGTGGCAGGATAATATCAACCCGATTCCTTTCCCATGTTTACCCCTCCTCCTTCCTTCACCTCATCCAGGCACTAGCTAGCCTATTTTGTGCTTCTTATCTCAGAGGAAGGATATGATAGCAAGAGACAGAGGAATAGAGTATCTTCCTGGCTTTTTGTTTTAGAAGCTGCCCTTAGGAGAAAGAAGAAGGAAGAGGTGGGAGAGAGGGAGGAGGAAGGGAAAAAATCAACAGCATAGACAAAAGGTTTGGAAGAAAAGATAATTAGAGTAGAAAGAGTTCCCTACTGGGGAATGAAGTAAATTTCTGGGAAAATACCAAGGGCAGAGATGTCGCTAGGTCCTGTGGCTCACCCTGGGAAGGTGGCACAATCCAAGACGTTTTGGTGGGGCCTAGGAATAGAGAAGACATGTTTCCGCAGCCTCAGGAGAACCCCAGGAAGATTACAAGACCTCAGAGAAGAAATGGGTACACGGTAGGTCACCACTGGCCTTAAAAGGCTTGCAAAGCTTTCCCTGCCCCAGTGAGACACGGAAGCATGTCTCCTTGTGCCCCAGAGGACGCTGGAGAAATGAAGGGTGCTCCATTTGCTGAAGGAGTCGGACAAACAGGGTGAAGGACGGGTCAATAAATACCTGTGTGGAAGGGTGCCCTTGAAGACCCGTTCCTCACTCCACCTCCTCCCCTCCCCCTACTGCATATCTTGGCACCGCATTAGCCCCTCCCAGAAACTAGACACAATCTTAGGGAAAGGAGAGGCTGAAACCAAGTTCACTGAGATCAAGGTTCTGACAATGCAAAGAAATGGAAGCTTGAAATAAAATTCAGGTTGTGTTTATGTACATTTGTGGACTGAGGGATATATCCACTCCTTGCTTGTAGTTTATATTCTAGGATGACATTTCCCATAGAGGAGCAGTGCTCAGAACTAGCCACTCATGTCTTCCTAACTAGTTCTAAGTTTCTAGAAACCAACTGGTGATATACTATCCAATATATGCCATGAAAGTGGGGCCAATAACTGGGGAAAAAGTTCTCTCCTGATGGAAGGTGTCCGTATCCCTGAGAGGAGGATGAAGTCAAATGATGACAAGTGTGAACACTGCCTTTGGACATCAAACAAATGTTTTTCTTAAACTCAAGCATCATGGTAACTCTACTTTTAGTATCAGCTAATTAAGAAAACACATAACAAAAAGTTAAGATACATTCACTAACATTGTAAGTTGTTTTCTTTTATTCATCACAACATGTATGCATGTTTGAGAACTAAGCCATATGAATGAGCACATTTTTCATCCAGTCTATAGTCAGAACATGCACATGGGTTGCAGATCCCTTGAGGTACACAGCTCTCAGGGGTCTGAAGTTCATCAGTTAGGACCTGCTGGGCCAATTAATTTGAAGTTGGTCTTAGTTGGAAAATCCAATATGTAGGATGGCAATGTCTTGCATAAATATTTCTGTCAGTATCGCAGCCTGTGGGCTCTGGCAGAAATAATAGTTTGCCGCAAAACCGATCACTCCTTTTTGTTTGCAAAGTCTCCAGACCAGTTGAATCACAGCTTGCTTTTCACTTCTCATAACACCTTGCAACATCACAAAATATTTGCTGAAGTTTGTGAAGGGCGGCTGCAGAAGAAGTAAACTGAAAGGAGGCCTGCGTTTACTCCCACCGTCAGCACCTTCTGTTCTCAAAGACCGAGCCCTGACTGCTTCTCCAGATTAGGACAACTCCTGGCACCGGGGCTGGGAGCAAGAATGGAAGCAAAGGAAACAGGGAGTTTTGCAGGTGCCAGTACGTAATATTGTCACTTTGCGGAATTGAATTTATAAATGACTTCATGAAGGTGAATTGCTATGGAAACCAGCCTTCTCAACTTTTATGTAAGTAAGACTAGTTGGGCCATTTCTATTTGGGAGTATATAATCTGGGTTTAATGACTAACTAACTGCCCATGCTCTAACTCCTAGTTAACTAGGCTCATGTAATGCGAGGCCAGGAAGGAACCTTAGCAATTATCTACTTGCAACTCCCAGGTTGATAGATGGGGAGCTGAGACTCGCAGAAGTGAAGACACGCAGCTACTGTGTGTCTGACCTGAGCCCATGTTTCCTCACTTAGTTTCCTAGTGTTCTTTTCTTTATACCGTGCTGCCTTTCTGAATGGCCTCAACTTCAGTGAGTGGGTGAGAGAAATGGGACCACAAGTAGACATAGGGCCACCCTCACTTCTTATTGAGATATTAAATCAAGTCTTATTTATAGGTTGCTGCCTAAGTATGTAACTTTCTCCATCAGCGTTATCATGGATGCCACATTCCAACTTCTATTTACCTAGAATATGGATGGAAGGACAGTGTGGGGAGGTAGGGAGTGATCTGAGGAGACTTGATCATGTTTCCAACATAAACCATATGTTGATGAACAGTTTCAAAGAATTAGAATGTACCAAAATCATTTGAACATAAGGTAAACTTACTTTAGTGATTCAAAAACGAACCTTTAGGATTTTTCAAGACCTTGTTTCTTGAAGAATGATGCCCATTGCATAAATACACGCAGAGTTGGAAAAGGGCTTTCCTTCCAGAGCACAGCCTTGAACTGTTAGGAATCTCCATAGGTTCTCACAGAGAGGAATGTCAGAGGCATAGAGTATTTCGTACTATCTTCTTAAAACCAAATCAAAATCAAAGTTTTAACTAAACAGTGAAATTAAAAAATGTTTTAGAGTATTATTTTATGTTAAGGTGACATATGACTTAGTCTCCAAAAATCTTTAAGTCTTTAGTGTGTGAGAATCACCAGGGGAGGGGGTCTTGTTTAAGTGCAGATTCTGGTTCAGGATCTCTGAGATGAGACCCAAGATTCTGCATTTCTACCAAGCTCTCAGGTGGTGGTGATGCCACTGATCCTTGGGCCACACCTTTGGTAGAAAGGACTAGTTTACCTGCCATCTCCCTAAATGTGTTTTCTATGAAGGTCAACTCTGATTTTCATATCTGTGACCACCCCACTCAGCATCATTTTGGCCTCGGAAGTCCCAGTACTCTTATATTTATGTATATAATCTACAGGAACTTAGGTACTGCTGTGTATTATGTCCCATATGTGTATGTCTTATATCTGCAACCAGATTGTAAGCTCATCTATGTCTGCTCAGCCCTATGTGTGAATCAAGAACTACTGACTCATAAATTGAAGATTATTTCCTCCTCACTTAAAATGCTACAGCCCAGCTTATTAATGAGCTCAGGACGTAAATGTCTGGTCTAAGAGCCAATAAGTCTATTCTGCCTCTCATCACCTTCCCGTCCCCATCCCTCCCCGCCCCCCCAGTTGACTTTTTAGAAACCTATGGCTCTGCAGAGAGTTCTGATTGGGTATGTGATAATCAAGGGGAACACTATATAAAGTGTATGGTTGTCTAACCACTAAACGGTATACCTGAAACCAATATAAAATAAAATTGAGCCCTAGTTGGTTTGGCTCAGTAGATAGAGTGTCGGCCTGTGGACTGTAGGGTCCTGGGTTCTATTCTGGTCAAGGGCACATGCCCGGGTTGCAGGCTCAATCCCCAGTAGGGGACATGCAGGAGGCAGCCAATCAATGATTCTCTCTCATCGTTGATATTTCTATCTCTTTCTCCCTCTTTCCTTCCTCTCTTAAATCAATAAAAATATATTTAAAATAAAAGAATCCTATATAGGCTAATATGCAAATTGACCAAACAGCGGAACAACTGGTTGCTATGACGTGCACTGACCACCAGGGGGCAGACGCTCAATTCAGGAGCTGCCTCCTGGTGGTCAGTGTGCTCCTCCTCTGGGAGAGCCAGAAGCCCCTCCTGCCTCCGTGGCAGCACTAAGGATGTCTGACTGATGGCTGTCAGTCAGATATACCCCAAGGGCTCCTGGACTGCAAGATGGCACAGGCCAGGCTGAGCCCCCCCACCCCCCGCCGAGTGCATGAATTTCGTGCACCAGACTTCTAGTAAATAAATAGAATTGAAAGAAAACAACAACAATCAGTTGGGGGTGGGGGGAGCTGTCACAGCCAGAAGCATGCTTATTGATTGCATTAGGCCACTAAAGTGGAAACACTGAGCTATACTGGAAAGGACACAGGCTTGGAGGTTAACAGACCCTGGTTCAGAGTCTTCTACACTGTCTACAAGTTGTATATTCTTTAGAAAACTTACTAGAAATTTATTTCTTCATCAGAAAAATGGGATACTTGCTCATGTGGTTGTTGTAAGAACTATCCTATATAATAAAAACCTAATATGCTAAGAGTCCGACCATTTGTTCAACCATTCAACCAGTCGCTATGATGCGCACTGACTACCAGGGGGCAGATGCTCCAACTGGTAGGTTAGCTTGCTGCTGGGGTCTAGCTGATCGGGACTGGGTGAGATGGGCCAGATATGCCCTGGGGCCCTCCCGTGATCCTCCCCCCCCCCCCCCCCCAGCCCCGATCATGCTCCGGTGGCATCCTCGGCCTGGCCTGCAGGGATCGGACCGAAACTGGCAGTCTGACATCCCCCGAGGGGTCCCGGATTGCGAGAGGGCACAGGCCAGGCCAAGGGACCCCACCAGTGCATGAATCTGTACACCAGGCCTCTAGTAGAAAATGTATAAAATGCATTGTAAATTGCCTACCAAGGTGCTCAATAAGAGATAGATGTTATAATATCAGCAGAATCGCTTCACACTGGAAATTGAGTCCCTTTGAGAAGCGACTGGATAGTTTACATGCAGGGCATTTAGCTCCATCTAGTGGCTTGCCACTGCCTAAGCGTCCTTACTCGACTATGTCTTCCCCTAGTACATACCTTTGATGCTCATTTCATTGCTTTATTGATTTCACTCAACAAGCATTTATTGAATGCCTCCTGTGTGCCAGGCACTCATTTGGCTGCTGATGCTGCGACAGTGAACAAGATAGACACGATCCCTGCCTTTAGAGAGTTTATGGGCAGGCGGGAAAGACAGAAATTAAATAATTTCCCAAATTTTGAGTTCAAGCTCTAAAAAGCAGTATAAAGGAGTACAGGATCCTGTGAATTTGTAAGAAGACTTCCCTAGGGAAGTGACATTGAAGGTAAGAAGAGAAGTTGGCTAAGGCCACACCAGGCATGCCTCAGCCACCCAGCAGCATCTCTCTGGAAACCTCAACTCAATTTAGGATCAGGATCCTGCTAGCCCATCGGACACTCCAATCTTAAACCATAGCCTATCTCATCAGCCATTTAGTATCCATTACACCCCACCCTATGCAAGTCCCTGTGTATGCATCGTCACTGACCTCTGATTATCCTTTTACAGACGGTATTCAGGGAGGTTGAGGAACTTACACAAAATGACATGACAGAGACAGGATTCGCAGGTGGGTCTTTCTGCCCTCAAAGTCCATGTCCTTTCTTCTACTCATGCTGTCTCCCCAGTGCCAAGCTCAGATCTCTTTATTCTGCTGCTTGCATTTGGCTGAACGGAAACCATTAGGAGAGTGAAAATGTGAAGGGAAAAATAATAGCTTTGTGGGTCATCTGTGAAGGGCAGAGAAAAAACTGCTGACTTGGCTGGTTATGTGCCATCAGTGTGTCAGAAAAGTGAACCCTAGAGATCTCCTCCATCAGGAAAGAGTCTCCCTAATAATGCTCATTATGTGCTTATGATTTAAAAAGGGATGCAGTTGTGGCTAAATTAAAATGATTTGAGAGATCATTTAGAGAAGTAAGGTTATTCTATGGAGATCTCTAGGGAGCTGCAAGGATCACCAAGCGCCATGAACAAAACTCTACTGGGTCAGAAAGTGGCCGCAGGGCTGTGCAATGGGGAGGCGACCAGCTGCCCTGGTTTGGTCAGGGCTGAGCGATTTCCCATAGCACAGGACTTTCAGCTTTACTGTCCCAGAGCTCCTGCCAGCAGAACTGGTTGGCTTCAGGCTTAAGGGAGGGCTTGGGTAGAAGACAATAGGACAACAGAGTCAGGCTGGTCTGCACCTTAGTTTCCTCATCTGTAAAATGGGATAACAGTGCCTACCTCCTAAGACTCCATATGAACCATATGAGATAATCTGTGTGAAGTGCTCAGAGCAGAGCCTGGCCTAGAAGAATACATAAAGTGTCACCATGTAACTCTCAGGAAGAGAAACTTGTGTGTCGTCCTGGACCGATCACCGTCTATAGCTGTTTCCCTGTCTTTTAAAGTGGAAATCAAAGGCTCTGCCAAAGCTTTCAGAAGAAACAGAACAGGATGCAATCCGGAAGGAAATGGCGAGCAGTTAGGAATGGGTACTCTGGAATCAGACCACTTGGGTTATATCCAGCGCTGCCATTTAGATATTCATTTATTATTTAGCAAACACACACAGGACAGGCCCTGTTCTGAGCATCTGACACGTATCAGCTCATTTGGTTCTCATAGCAATCTTACCAGGTGGGTGTTTTTATTATTCATCCCATTTACAGACGAGGAGACTGAGGCACAAAGAGGTTATAACTTGCTCAACCCACACAAGGAGCCAGAAGTTTGTTGACATCTCTGTTCCCTAGGTCCCCTAGAAAAGTGGGGATATAAATGATGATACCTACCTCATAGGGTTGTTATGTGGATTTGATGAAATAATCTATAGACAGCCCTAAGCAAAGGGTCTAGAACAGTGATGGCGAACCTATGACACGCGTGTCAGAGGTGACACGCGAACTCATTTTTTTGGGTTGATTTTTCTTTGTTAAATGGCATTTAAATATATAAAATAAATATCAAAAATATGTCTTTGTTTTACTATGGTTGCAAATATCAAAAAATTTCTATATGTGACACGGCACCAGAGTTAAGTTAGGGTTTTTCAAAATGCTGACACGCCGAGCTCAAAAGGTGCGCCATCACTGGTCTAGAACATACTAAATCCTGAATACTTAAACATAAAGTACCTTACTTATTTGGAATGACAATACATATATTATTTGCTATATTTATAAAAAATATAACTGGAAGTTTAAGGAAATGGCCAAATGAGTAAAGCAGTAAAAGTCTGGGGGAGGGGGTACATAAGACACCCTGAACTTAGGGACAGGAGGACAGGCCTAAAGATCCTATTTGCATGAGAGACCTGATAGGTTTTTGGGGAGAAATGGTAAAGAGGACTTTAAAGATTGACCAGTGGTCCCCAAACTCTAGGCTTTACTTTGCTGAACTAAGAGAGACAATAAACAAGCCCTCACCTCCAGGAAGAAGTCCTCAGAAGCCCCAGATTGGAAAGTTAAGGTACCTGGGCCTGGAGCTGAGATGGCTGTGGTCTATTCTTGCCTCCTATGGTAGAAAGCCTGGGCAGGGGCAGGCTCCACTCGTGTTCCAGATTTCTACCATGACCACCTCTGGCTTGCCAACTCGAAACCACTGTTATCTCTCTGTCTTCATCCATTTAGATGCTCATTTTTGACTAACTAAACTCAGCCCTCTTCCTTCTCCCGCTCTATTTTTGATCATGCCCTTTGATTCCAGACAAGGCACATTACTCTATGTGCCCTAAGTGGAGGGGCCTTGAGGGCAAAGAGGATTGGCCAGGGATGGGTGAGGTGAGAGGAATCTCTCCAGGAAGAGATGTGGTAATGATGCTCACAAATAGCTCTAGAGTCCTGGCCAACCCCTAGGAACTCACCCCAAGTTCTTTACCAGAGAGGGCGTTAAGCTACATTTTGGAAACCTAGTAAGAGTTGTAAATAGCAGCAGAAAGAGAACAAGAGCCCTTCTCCAGGGTGAGTTACAAGAACAGTAAATAGTGAGTGAACACTGGCTGTCCAGCCAAGCCACAATCCCTTCCCTCCTCTCTCATCGCTTAAAAAGTGGCCAGAGCTGTGCTCTCGGGCTCAGGTAATTATTCCAGGCTGCACTGCTTTGCCTCCAAATGGACTCTTCATCTCTCCTAAGCCCTTTCGGATAGAGAGCTGGATTGAAAGGTACTTGGTTTTCATTTCTATTTCTTCCCTGGATGCTGCCCTCCTCAAATCATTCACATCTAGTATTGGCAAGTTCCATGTCTCCGCTTTGGGTGGATGCTCCACCCTGCTGGGGTGAAATGGTGAAGAGGACTTTGAGGATTGACCATTGGTCTCAAAACTCCAGGCTTTACTTTTTTGAACTAAGAGAGACAATAAACAAGCCCTCGCCTTGTCTATGTGGAGGATTTGGATGAGGGCTGCAGCAGCCTTGGTGCCTGGCATTTCAACCCTGGTTTCCTGGGTTTGGGTTGTGGGTGGGATGCTGCAGAGTGGAGCCACCACGTGGCAGAAGGGAACACAACAACCGGGAGATTACCCTGCAATGGAAAGGGGGAGGTTTCTTGGGAGGAAATGAGCACCTGGGAACCCTGGTGGTCAAAGGCCACTGAATTGTTTCCCACAGACTGATGTTTTCTGAGGGAACTCAGCTAAAGTCATCATGTGTCTCTAGGGTTCTGCTAAGAAAGCTTCCAAGAAGAGACTGGAACTGGGCTTCAGCTGGGCTAAAGGGTGATTCACCCGCATGGTGCATTCAGGTCTGCATTTCTGCCCTGAGTGACTCTTCAGTCCAATCTTACTAACACTTTTCCACGAACGTTGTGTTTTGTCCTACAGATCCTATAGACATAGCATGACAATGAAATCTTGGTGCTTCCTATTGTTGTTACAAAGAGACCACACTAATATTTTTATGGCACTTTTGTTTTAATGTATGCTATATGTGAAAATAACTATTACACAAATCAAGTAGTCTGCTTTCCATTGCTAAGCATCTCTGACAAAAGAGCTTAAGGAGCATAATAGATAAAACAGTTTTTAGAATCACTAATTTGGTGGCTGGGATATGAAGCTGGCCAGCCCCTCTCTGCCCATGCCACCAAAGACAGACCCGGTGGGCATGTCCTTCCTTGGGTCATGGTACTGCAGAGGAGGGAGGTTCTCTCCTTGGCCTTCATCCCCAGGCAGCCCCTCCCTTATGACACCCCATTCCTCCCCTGGGGACTGATATTGAGTGCCCTGCTTGCTGCCCTCCTGGGACCTGTGGGCCGCTCAGTCATCACTGGCCTCCTTGCTTAATCCAACTCCCACGATGGCATTCAGAGTCCTCACCAGGGAAGGGAGCATCGTTAGTCATCTCTGCGGTCACAGTCATCTTCCCTCCCCTCGCTGAGGTCTCTCCTCCTTCAGCACATTTCTTTTTTTAACTGTGAAGAGAGTCTCTCTGACCTTCCATCTAGAGGCCTTTCCTGCTCAGTAAATCCACACCCACCCCACCCCTCAGCCCTGTTCCCAGTGTCCTTCCCACAATGCCTGTCACAATGCCATTGACTTATCTGGGCTGCCTAGGACATTTCTATTTACATTTCATTACAGCATAGATTTGAGGTGAGCCTGTCAATGAAATAAGTGTGAACTTGCTTTATTTTTGTTTATTGTGAGTTTAAAGGGCAGGGAGGAGAAAACCATAGTGAGGGAAGAAGGGAACCAGCATTTACTAAGCCCTTGGAGTGCCCGCCCAAGATAGATGCCTCACACATTAACTTAGCCTCCCAGTGGTCCTGGGAGGTGTCATTTATCCCAATCTACAGAGGAAGAAATGGAGGGTGAATAACTTGCAAGAGGTACCAGGATTGGTAGACAGAGAATCCAGTTGCTAATTTGCTCTCATTTCATGTAAAAATTAATGAACATTTCCTGGATGATTCAATCCTTAAAAAAAGAAAGGACTCATGAGGTGTGCTGTCAAATGAGCTGTGTGACCTGGGACGAGTCAATTAAGTTCTTTGGGCTACAGTTTGAACATCTATAAAATCAGGGAGCTGCCATCTAAGAGCTTCTGACCCAGTCATTAATTACCCCTGTTCTCAAAGGAGGACTTCCTCCTGCCCAGCCCAAATCTCTCAAGAACCTAGACCACACTAACAGCAAATAAATGATTAGTACTCCTGGTGTATTAATCAGGAGCACATTAGATATTCCATCCTTCCCAACGAGGCAGCAGTTGTATAGCCATGCTCTCACTCTCCTAAACCAGGCCCTGTGAGAGGCAGAAAAGGGAAAAACCCAGTGAGCGCTAAAGGGGTTTCTACATCACCTAGATTTCTCCATCACTACTCCTCCACCCCTTCTGCCCCAGCACTGGAGCCAGTGTGCCTCTGCAGCCTGTGTGCTCCCCCACTGGCAGGCTGCCAGTGCCTGAGGAGGGCCAGTGCCACTGTGCTTTATCCCTGGGCAGGCCAAGACAAACCGATTGGACTTGCATGGCCTCCCCTGCACCCTGGGAGAGCACTGCCCATGAGGGGGAAATAAGATAATATTTATGAGAAGCAATAAAATCTACAGCATCATGTGCACCTTGAAATTCTAGGAGCCGTGAATTGGAAGGCCGCTTCCTAACTCCCTGTGCAATTTGTACTCACCTAGCCTAGGTGGGGGAAAGGATCACACACATATCCATGCACATCCATACCCACATATATACACACACACCCGTGTGTGTGTATATATATGTGTGTGTATGTGTATGTATATATATGTATACTGACTATCTCTTTGGGATTTGCTAAGCATCTCATATGAAGCATCAGCATTCCTAGGAAACTGCATTTATGAACTCTTAATTCTGCTAGAGTTTGCCAGCGTTCCAGAGTCAAGGCAAGATTTTTTTTAAAATATATTTTATTGATTTTTTACAGAGAGGAAGGGAGAGGGATAGAGAGTTAGAAACATCGATGAGAGAGAAACATCGATCAGCTGCCTCCTGCACGCCCCCCACTGGGGATGTGCCCGCAACCAAGGCACATGCCCCCGACCAGAATTGAACCTGGGACCCTCCAGTCCGCAGGCTGACGCTCTATCCACTGAGCCAAACCGGTTAGGGCAAGGCAAGATTTTTAAATAGCTGTGGACTAGATTCTGACCTCAGAGCACAGATTGGACAAAGATGCCAGGGAAGCTGAGTTTAGGAGGTTCATTAAAGAAGCTAACTTATTTGCTTAATCTCAAACAACTGGTTAGTGGTAAAACCTAGATTCTAATCCTCTTTCTGTCTCCAGATCCAATGATCGCTTCTTTTCATTTTACCTCTCCTACCTAGTTACTACCATGTTAACTTTCTAAAAATATTATATGAAATGGATTACATATGCAAATAAATATAAATATGTATGTATTGTTAAAGAATAAGCACTTGTGAACCCACCCACCCAACTTAATAGAATATTATCAAATTATTGAAGCCCCCATATACCCTTCCCTTCCTGCCCAGAGATAACCACAATCCTAAAATGTGTACCAATAATTCCTTTGTCCCTTGGAATTTTACCACATTTCCTATGTATTTTCTATGTAATGTCTACTTGCCCCTCCAGATCCATTTTCATTTTCTCCATCCTGCCTTGTGTCCCACCAGGGGCTCCCTTGACCCCTCACTTCCTGATGGGTTTGGCAAAAGTGAAGCACAAACAGGAGATCTGAGGATGAGGAGAATGAGGTCGGGTGTTTGCTCCTGTGCTCCCTCCCTGCTGAGTCACCCTCCGTAAATTGGTTGCAATCCTCTACCAAAGGCAGGCAGCCCTTCCACATAGCTATTCCCATCTTCCCCTAGCCTTGCTCCTCAGGCCTGGGGATGCTAACACTGCCTGACTGTGTGGTTAGCCCTAGGGCACTGTACCACTCTTTGTTGGTTTCCCAAACCTAGTGTTTCTCAATCATATTTTTCATTATCACCTCCCATTAAGTAGCCTTTTCAGATTTTTTCCATACTCATCTTCCCCACCATTAAATTTTAATAGCACAGACATACTGTACTGCATATCTATTTATGTACTGTACATCGCTTCTGTACTTTGTACATGAAAAGAATATTTTTTGCCCCCACGAGCTAATTTTCTGCCCTCATTCAGAAGACATGCCCTAACTAAACTCACATTTTTGTAGAATCCCTTTAATAAGTGATTATAACCACCCGGGTTGTTATACCATCTCTCCCTTGCCAGAGCACTGATTAATACATATCTATGTCCCTGACAATATATTTTTAGTTTTTCTGGGTTTTGACATTTACATAAAAGAAACAGCAGTGTATTTTTCTTTGTCTTGCTTTTCTCACTCATTATTATTTTGTGAGATTCATCCATATTAATGTGCATAGCAATTATTCATTGTCACTGCTGTATAGTATGGCATTGAATCAACAAATCAAAATTTGCATGTTCATTCAGTGTTGATGGACATTTGGGTTGGTTATTTGAACATGTGGCATGAAACTTTCTTGTACATGTTTCCAGGTGTGGATATGGATAAGGATATGGATATGGATATGGAAATAGAGAGTCCAGGGTATATATCATGATGTAAATAGCTGGGTTGTAGAGTGTACCCCTTACCAAGAAATACAAAATTGTTTTCCTATACCTACACTAATTTATACTCACACTGAAAAGGTATGAGAGCTCTGGTTTCTTCACATTCTTTCCAGCATTTGTTATTGTTAGACTTTAAAATTTTTGCTGATCTGGTGGATATGAAATAGATATCTCATTGGCCATTTGTGTTTCCTTTCTTCGAACACCTGTTTATGTATTTTGTCTACGTTTCTTTTGGGGCGTTTCTCTTTGTTTTTGATTCTTTGGCATCCTTCATATGTTCTGGACACTAATTATTTACCAATTATATATGTCATACGTATTTTTTTATTCTCTCTTTAAGGTGAATTCTGATGAATAAAAGTTTAAATTTTAATGTAGAAAAAAGTATTAATCATTTCCTTTATGGTATGTGCTTTTTGTGATGTATTTGAGATCCTCTTTCCTATCCTGAGTTGATAGTTATTCTTTTAAAATATTTTTAAAGATTTTTTTATATTGTGCCTTTCACATTTAAATTTTATTCCATCAGAAACTATTTTTTGTACCTAATAGGGATCCATTTTTTCTCCCATATTAACTGAAACCAATTTTCTAGTACCACTTATTTGATGGACCCTCATCTCCCTTGTCTACCTTTAGAGCCTTCTCTGTCATCCAATATAATAAAAGGGTAATATGCAAATTGACCACATTGCAGAACAACCGATCGCTATGATGTGCACTGACCACTAGGGGGCAGACGCTCAATGCAGGAGCTGTCCCCTGGTGGTCAGTGCACTTCCACAGGGGGAGTGCCACTCAGCTAGAAGCCGGGCTCACGGCGGTGGCAGGAGCCTCTCCCGCCTCCACGGCTGTCTCACCGACCCATGGCTCCCGGACTGCAAAAGGGTGCAGGCTGGGCTGAGGGACTCCCTCCATCCCCCTCCCGAGTCCATGAATGTCGTGCACCGGGCCTCTAGAATATTTATATATGTGTGGGTCTCTTTCTGGATTCTTTCTTGTATCCCATTGGTCTGTTAATATATTCCTGCATCAATAACACAGTTCTAAATTTTATAGCTTATTAATGTCTTGATATCTGGTAAGTTAAGGCTCTTTTCTTTTTAAAAAATGTCTTGCCTATTCTTTTTTCTTGGATCTTTCCTGTAAAAAAAATTTAAATGGTGTGTCAAGTTTCAAAAAGAACCCTAGCAGGCAGCGTCATGGACAAACAGCAGGAGCAGCAGGAGCATCTACCGCAACACAGGGAGGGCCGCTTGGAGCAGAGCAGGTGATGAAAGGTGGTGCCAGCAACCCGAGCATATCTGAAGTGCAGGAGCCAAGGCCTCCGGGAGCCAGAACAAGACCACCTGGTATGCGGAAGCTTATTTCAGAAGTGCTATGAGGCCATCTCTGCTTGTTTTTATTAGCCCAGGCGCCCAGGGTCATCATAAATGTGCTAAACCTCTATCATAAGCCTCCTTTGTGGAGGTTCATTTAGGAACTGGAATAATTTATTGTGAAAAAGAGAAAAACTAGCAGTGATTTAATTGATGAATACTGTTCAGGGCTAAGGAGATAAGTGAAAATGTAAAAATAGGCCAGAGTTGTGGATTCGAACTCACAGGCTTCTCTTAGTGTTGCGGGGAGACAAACCTAGGTGAATCCACAGTACCAGCCAGTTTTCTCCCAAAGAGAATGTAGATGGTTCCAATGCATGTCCATTTTTGTTTGTTTAGCTGACACTTATTAAGCATTTACTATGGAACTTGTTCTCTTGTAGGCACTTACCATGTATTATTTAAATTCTGCCCTCCCAACCCAAATCAACTCAGAGAATGTATCCAGCTGATGAGTGATCAATCACTCGGCCCAGATTACTGAGAGAAGGTAAAGAATGCCCCTAAGCATGGACCTTGGCAACCACTCCACAAGCTGGGCTTTTGAACATTTTCCTGGGGGATCTTGTTTATTTGCTCTGAATGGGAAAACATACGGCAGGAGTAGGTCATGTGGCTTAAAAACAAAAAGAAACAGGATCATGGAGACCACATGTTCTCTGTTGGGAGCAAGCAGAAGGAAGGGAAGGGCAAATAGAGGGGTGCTTTGGAGCAGACCGCCTGGAGCACCCTCCAAAAGGCTGTGTGAACAAAACTTGGCCCCTGGCTCCTGGCAGGAAGTCCAGAGTCTCAGATGCCAAGTATTGGCATCAGGGGTTTTCCAAGAAGAAGGCAGTGCCTCAAATCCTTTGTGGAGCAAGACAGGTTATAAATAGATCTATAATTTTTTTAACTAGAAGGCAACAGGCTTAGCACAGCTATTCTTCCCTTTTGGTTCTCCTCCCTGCACCGCTTTGCCTATTATATCCCTGCTACCAGGCAGACCCACCTGCCGCGAGCCAATCGCTGCTGAGCAGCCTCAAGGAGTCAGGATGGAAACTGGCTTCTATTACGATTCCAGATTGTGACCTTGCTTGTGGGAAAGATTAAATCTTCCTATCTTATCTCTGGCTAATTGGGCAGGAGGTAGGGAGACAAGAATTTACCATACAATTTGCCACCTGCTGACTAGAACACTAATGTAGCCATTTCGGAGGCAGGCTCTGATTTTAGTGACAGGCTGAAGAGAAAAAGGACATAGTCTGGGTTTCTGGGACATGTAGTGAGAACCTGCTCCTGGGGCTTCTAACTACACGATCAGAAGACTGGTATTTTATGGGTGGCCAAGTTTTATGTGGCTTGAGGTGTGTGTGTGTGTGTGTGTGTGTGTGTGTGTGTGTGTGTGTGTGTGTGGCGCGTAGAGAGAGAGAAACAGAGGGACAGAGAGATTGATTTCATCTCTCCTAACAGATCCAAAGGTGTATGAGCATGCAGGCACTTAGAAATTATTTAGCTCAGTGCTTCTCAAACTCCTTGTTCATCAGAATCAATTGGAGGTTTGCTAACACAGAGATTGCTCGGTCCCACTCCCAGAGTTTCTGATTCAGTAGCTCTGGGCTGGGGCCTGAGATTTGCATTTCTCGTAAGTTACCAAATGATGCTGATGAGAACCACTGATTTTGGCCAACCTCCTGATGTCGTCACAGATGAGGAAACTGAAGCCCAACAGTTAATAAAAGCACACACCCAGGGACTCACAATGGTTATTAGCTAAAGCCAGACTAGAACAGAGATTCCTGACTTCTAATCTGGTGCTTTTCCCACCACTTCAGGCTGGTGCCTGGCCAGAGTGCCAGGGAGGTGCTAGTCTAATAATAAACATGTTATCCTTTGTGGCTGAAGATTACCAGCCTCTACATTGTTTCCTCTTCCCCTGCCTTCCCCAGTCCAACATCACTGGCCCTGCTGCTTCAGTACATAAATAGCTCAGTCCGGCCCACTCACCCCATCACCCAGTGGGACTTAGAATCAGGTCCTGTTCCCACAGCTAAGGTGCCCACTCCCAAAGGCCTAGTGCCTAGCTTACTCCCTTCATACCCTTGCTGGCAAATGAACTGGAGATCTGGGGCCACTGGTCATGTGTATTGGCCCTGGGTTATAGCTCTTTCTACATGGATGTTCACCAGAGGTTTGACCTTGGTGTCCAACATTTATCCTGCCTGCCACCTAAGTCAGGTTATTGTGCCTCTGTGGAATCCAAATTCTGGAAGGAGACAAAGAAACATCTGGAAGCCTCTGACTAGAGAGCCTGGTGGATTAAATCCAAGCCTTGAACAGTCACAAAAAGCTGTTGGGGTGCCTGGGCAATGTGGAGCCAATCTGGACAATGCATTCCAGATGGTTCGCCTTCCTTCCTTGGGTTTGGGACCAATTGGAGCTCCCAGACGGTCTCCCAAGGTAGACCCCCAGAGAGCTCAGGGCAACTGTCTAGTGGAAGGGACCAGGCTCAGGATGACTGTGGCAGGCTGGGAATTGGAAGAAGGGCCCCTCCTTTTGTGAAGCATCTGGATATCATTTTCAGTCTATTAAAAACACTAACTATACTCTGCTAAATACAGCCAATTAAAAAAAAACACTTAGAGGACAATTCCAGGCCAAGCAGTTGCCCCAAAATGGATCCAAATAATTTTGGGCTATACTACAGGTGAAGCTCAGAGAAAGGCTCCAATATTCTCTAATGGGCATCCAATCACCACCACCACCCATGTCCACTTCCCAACTTTACCAGCTCTTGAGCAATGAAACCACCCACTGACTACAAAGACTCAAGGGCAATGTCAGGGCTTAACAGTATAATTTGCTTTGTTGTTGCTGTTGTTAATCCTCACCCAAGGATACTTTTTTCCACTGATTTAAAAAAAAATTTTTTTTAGAGAGAGTGGAAGGGAGAGAGGGAGGGGGAGAGAAACAGCAATGTGAGAGAGAAACATTGATTGGTTGTCTCCCCCACGTGCCTCAACCAGGGTAGGATCCAACCCAGGTACTTGCTCTTGACTGGGACTCAAACTCACAACCCTTCAGTTCTCGGACAACGCTCTAACCACTGAACATCACCAGACAGGGCAGTATATTTTGCTTTTTTTTAATTTTAGCTTGTGCACAATGTTCAAGATAGATATAGAAGATTTTCTTCCACTTTCAAGGCTTTCTGACTGGTTCATAGAAATTAAGCATGAGATAGAGAGAAGAAGGGTAGGGAAAAGGGAGAGCACATGAGAGAACAGAGAGACTCAATGGATGAGCCACCTGATAATTCCTAGTGGACTCCATAGTCTGTGAATTAGCTTTGGCTATGACTGAACTTTTTTACTGTGAATAAAGACTTATTTGCCTGTGGCCCTGTTGCACCCCCGAGGTTGGATGGTAATCTGAGGCCAGTTAGCTAATAGCAGCCCCCCTCCAAGAAGCCTGGGGAGAAGACAGGAGGTGAAGAGTGTGCCTCTGCCAGATGAGTGTCCAAGGCTGGATGGGAGAGAACCAGTCCCTGCTATGGGGAAATCCTGGTGAACAAGACACCATATCCCAGTGCCCGGGAGCTTTGGGCTTACTAGAAAAGAAGTGTCACAAAGCAGATGCGCTAAACAATTCCAAAGGAAATGAGTCCATCAATACTGAGGGGCACAGTGAAGAAGTGAACAGAGCAGGCAGGGGTAATATGGAAGAAGAATCCAATAGTCAGACACAAAGGAAGCCTGGGTACAATCCTGCCCAAGCATTCCAGTGTCCATTGTGTTGCTTATGGAACAGTGTCCATTGTGTTGCTTATGGAACTGTGCTTTACTAAAATTATTTTGGACACATTTCTAGAAGGTAAATATCAGAGAATTAAAATTCACCTTGTTTGAGGAGTGGAAACGTCATATATATCCTGAACTATTTCTGATGCTAAAAACATGCTTCTTAAAAATTTCAGTATAATCCACAATGGGAGAAAAGAATAACATTCTTGACATAAATCTACTATAAATATATATCATTATACAAAACAAGCTATGAATAATCAAATACACAAATCTATACACTGCAAACTTCTGGGGGACAGACCTCTACAGAGCATGTCCATATGCTTCTCACTACTTCATCTTACTATGTTATTGGGAGTCAGACAAGAGAATCCTTATCCCTGTTATTCAGAGACCTCATCTGACCCTGGTCCTCCTGCATGCGTCAGCCTGCAAATCTACAACCTGAGGCCCAGACCCTCACCTGTCTTGACAGAGCTTTTCTGGGCAGCCAAACACCCTGCTGCATTCCGAGGTGTTATTAATTATTGTTGATGTTGCTCATGGCAGCTCTGCTGTGAAATGCCAGGCCTCCTAATAGCTCAACCTCGGGCTTTGTGCTTGTCTTCTTGGAATTACACCTCAGGCCTAACCTTTATCTTCTTTTACGAAAGCAGGACACTGACACACTCTCAACTGCCATAAACAATAATTTTCTGAAACTCATCATCTTGTGATAACTGACACATATCATGAGCACCAGCCAATCCTTCTGGAATAATAATGACAGGCACACAAGGAAATGACAGTTATTTTTTCCCTCAGAGTTAAATGGGGGCATTTGAAATTGTTTCCCAGACCAATAGATTTACACGATACAGAACTTGCCTAGACCGAACATTTCTTATTCACTTGAACTTTTGGAGAAACTTTCTCAACGGTCCAGATAAGTGTGGCTCTAGTTCTTTAGATGGAAGAAATGTTTGTTTTCATCCTGTCCGTACCTGGTGACCAGCAGCACTGCTCTTCGGCATGATGTCAGGTACTTCCCCAATATGTTGGACCTCTCCCTTTGTGACTCGTGCTTCTCAACAACAGGTTGAATGGAGGAGCTCAGGATTTTCCCAATTTGAGACATGCCCCAAATCGGCTTGCCTACGGAACAGAAGCAGCAGATGCAGGGCATCTCTGCTCAGTCCTCATTTCCTTTCCTGAAACAGCCATAAGCTCAACTTGAGATGGAGGCTTCCATGTTCGCTTAGGAGGAAGATACCTGAAGAATTACTCCATGATGAAAACTGGAGTCCTTGAGGCTCTGCTCTATAGGGTTTGGTCTAGATTGTCTTGAATAATTCACTGCACTGTGGGAAATGAGCTCCTCTGGTCATGGACCTGACAGATGGCCATGACTCTGGTCAGGAGTGTCAATGAAAACTCCATATGGTAACCTTCTCATACCCACAGAGTGTAAGCACCAAAAAAACCCACATTTCCTGAGATCTGCATAGGGCATGTCTTAGCGGGCATCTAACCTGTTTTGAGTCAGCAGAGGAGAATCCATCAAACCAAGTATCATTGAGGAAATGTGGAGCTGTTCTTAGACTCTGGCCTGGTAGAGTCCACACTGGGACCTAAGAGCTGAGGAAAGCTGGCTGAGAAGAGCAAGCATCATCCAAGAAGCAGGATGGAGGCACACCCATCCTGCCCTGGTGGCTGGCTGCCAAAGTCGATTGGCTCCAGGGAAGTCTCAGGCAAAGAAAAAAATACTTCTCCCTGCTCCACATCAGAAACCTGTGCATGGGTCACGAGCTGCTGGAGCAAGGGCAGAATTGGAAGGACACCAGGAAGCTTTTGCAATCTGATGATATTCCTGGGGCTCAATGAATCCTTCCATTTGATCTCCTGCTTCCAGGAGGCTTCCTCCCCTGGCTTCCCTCAGGTGTGGTGATGAGCCTTTCATTTGACATTGAGCAGCTATTTCCACATGGTCTGTCCATGCCTCCATCTAAAAAAATTGTTGGATTCTGTGTTTTTCCCACCTCCCCAGCTACTTCACTGTGAGAAATGAGATTATCCTGCAGTAAGTATTTTAGGGAGAAGGTACACAGACTTGTTGTTACCAAATATATCTAAATTTACTTTAATCCATAGCAATTTATGTTCGGAGAAAAGATACAGCAGTTTTCCTTTTCCAAGGTTTTCCTTCTGATTGCTCAAGTCACCCTTGTAACTCTCAGAACCACCTAGGGACTAGACAAATTACCTCCCTTTGACAGTTGAAAACAACGCCACTCCATAGTGATTTGTTTGAAGGAGTCAGAATTGGTGACAAAATTCATGTCTGGCCTCCTGATTCCCATTCTAGGTTCTTTCTACCAGTCTTCCTTATTTCATTTATTCAGTGTAGCAACTCAAATGAAAAAGTGCCTACTACATGCCATGGAAGAAACAGGTTTCTAGCTTTATCTCCCACAGCCCACCCACACAAACCATCTGTCCAGCCACACAAAAATAGCTGGTGTTTTTAGCCTCTGCACCTTTGCTCCTGCCATGTGACTTGCTTGAACTGCCTTCCTCAATTCTCTGCTTAATGAAACTTAATCATTCTTTAAGCCCAAGCTCAACTGTCCTCTCCTATATTTCTCTCCTGATTATTGCAGCAGGAAGTAATTTCTTGCTGGGGATGAAGTTACTTTAAAAAAAAAAAACAACTTTGAGGGCACCATATACTGCTTTGGATATAATATTTTGCAGGTGAATTTTCATCTCCCCAAGTAAACTGTGAGCCTAAAGGAGGCAGAAACTGTGTTTCGCACATCTTAGTGTTCCCCACGGAGTCTTGCATATAATAGAAGCTCAATAGTTATGAAATGAGTAGACATAGGAGAGTTAGGTGGCTCTCTAAAGTTTCACAGAACGCCAGAATCTGACCTCCATGTACTCCACCAAGTCATGCTGAAAACAATGCAGTTTCCACTATGATTAGCCTCTTTGTAGGTCAAAAATGGTTTAAAATAGGCTTTTTTATATAGCTCAATCTAATACAATGCAGATTGAGCTGTTCAGAAAAAACAGAATAGTTTAAATGGTTGGGCTTGAAAACCTGAAATTCCTATGCTGTTGGCTAGCAAGAAATGAATACCCCTCTTCCCAGGATGCCTCCTCTTTTAAACATGAATTGATTCTCACCATGAGTCAGTGTAATAACAAAGTATGGTGGTCATTAAGGTGCCTTTATGGACCAAATAAAGAGAATCAGAGAGTGACCCAGTGTTATCTTCCTTCAATCACCCATGCACTATTTCCATCAGCATTGAGTAAACACACTCTGTCTGCCCACACTGAGCTAGATGTTATGGATACAGAAGTAACACAAAATCTCTGCCCTCATGGAATGCCAATCTGGTGACTATCTATGCCTATTGCTATAGTAGTACTAGCACTCTTCTTTTTGTTTTATCTGAAGAGTTAAAGTAAGGGTGGAACTCCAGGCATCATTCTGTACATGAAGTGTATACTCAATCTGCATACTGGATCAATATGTATACTGAAATGTAATGAATGGAAATTATTATGCTTACTAGGATCCTTTCAGGAAATTTCTTGGGGGTGGGAGACTCCTAAGAGAGTTGCTCAAGTAACAACAGAAGTTCACTCACCTGCCTTCAAAGAGGGGTAGAGTGTGGTTACTAAAGAGGTCTTCTACTAAGCAGAGGGTACAAGTTTAGGTCAGAACTACATTGTTCAAGCCAACAGAAAAAAGACTGATCCTATCCTCTTTCCTCTGTGGTTGTCAGGCTGTCTTTAACTAAATATTAAACACATATTTAAAGAGTATGGGTTGAAGCAATACCAAAGCGGCCTATTAAGGCAGCTGTCTGTCTTGGTTAGCCTTGTTTATCTGTTTTGGTTTATCTTTATTTATCAAAGGTAATGAAGCATTTCTTGGGCAGTAGCAGAAGCCACAATGGAACTCAGGAGTCTTAACCCAGTATTACATCATACACATTAACATCCCATTGCTATTAGCAATTCATTCAATTTGTTTATTTATTAATGACAATTATCTGCATTGCTCAAATGACTTCCTCATCCAAATTAAATATTCAGATATTAAGTCAACAACATCAATTTTCTAAAGGCCATACCTCTCTCCAGTACAAGAGGGAAACAACTCAAGCAAAGGCTAATAGGCGACTTTCTACCAGTACTGTGCTAGATACTGGCACAATGTAGTTTTGTCATAGTAGAAAAGACCTAGTATGGTTCGTTCAGAAGACTTCTTTGCTAAACAAACCAAGAAATGTTTTTGTAGAAGGATAAAAATAATCATAAGTACAGCATCATTAAAATATCACAGATATATCCTAAACAGCTCTATCTCTCTTAGTTCTTTATCATTGCAGTTACCTAAATTCCTATAGCATTTATTTTGTTCATCTCTCTAGTACTTCTTGGTATAACAAATTTATAAGTCAAGGAGTAAAGGAGAATTTCCCCTTTCATGTTCTAAAATTGCTTCTTTCAAAGTTCAGGTGTTCCTTATCCCCTTTAGTTTTGGTGTTGGATAGTCTGGTGACTCATTCCTGATTATATAGTATACTAGGGGCCCGGTGCACGAAATTCGTGCACTGGGTGGGGGGGGGGTGTCCCTCAGCCCAGCCTGCCCCCTCTCACATACTGGGAGCCCTCAGGCGTTGACCCCCATCACCCTCCAATCGCAGGATCGGCCCCTTGCCCAGGCCTGATGCCTCTGCCAGAGGTGTCAGGCCTGGGCAGGGGACCCTCATTTCCCCCCGATCACTGGTTCTGCCCCCCACCCAGCCCTGATGCTTTTGGCCAAGAAATCAGGCCTGGGCAGGGGACCCCCCTCTCCCCCCGATCACTGGCTCCGCCCTCGCCCAGGCCTGATGCCTCAGCCAGAGGTGTCAGGCTTGGACAGGAGACCCCCATCTCCCCCCGATCACTGGCTCTGACCCCCACCCAGGATTATAGCTTCGGGCCCGGAGATCATTCCTGGGGCAGGGGGGCCCCCTATCTCCTCTTTGTTGGCCTTGTCCCCCCCCCCACCCAAGCCTGATGCCTCTGACCCAGGCTTCAGGCCTGGGCAAGGGGACCCTCATATCCCCCCAATCACCGGCTCCTCCCCCCACCCAGGCCTGATGCCTCTGGCCCAGGCATCAGGCCTGGGCAGGGGACCCCCAGCCCCCTCCGATTGCTGGCTCCGCCCCCCGCCCAGGCCTGATGCCTCGGCCAGAGGAGTTCACCCTCATCACCCTCCGATCGCTGATCATCTGAGGCCTCCAGCAGAGGTGTCAGGCCTGGGCAGGGGACCCCCAGCTCCCCGTGGTTGCAGGCTCCGCCCCTGCCCAGACCTAACACCTCTGGCCGAGGCATCCGGCCTGGGCAGCGGGGACCCGCAGCGGCAGCGGCGCCCCGATCGCGGGCTCCACTTTAGGCCCAGGCAAGGGACCCCTAGCTCCCGGGAATGCCAGCTTTGCCCGTGCCCAGCTCCCATCGCTGGCTCCACCCCTACTTCCCACTATCACTGCCCAGGGCAGCAAAGGCGCCCGATTCTCCAATCATGGCTGGGGGGCAGGGCAAAGGCTCTTAGCTCCCCCCTGGATTTCCGATCACTGTCAGTGATAGGGGGCTTCTTCCTGCTTTCCCTTTCGCCTCCCTGCATTGTGCCTACATATGCAAATTAACCGCCATCTTTGTTGGCGGTTAACCGCCATCTTAGTTGGCAGTTAATTTGCATATCGCCCTGATTAGTCAATGAAAAGGGTAGCGGTCGTACACTAATTACCATGTTTCCTGATTATATAGTATATAAACTTCATATTCATAAAATTCAATCATGTTTTTGTTCAGTATTCTTTCCAAAGTGCTTTATCCACTGCAGTAAGCCACCAGTCCTCAAATCATTTATGAGGCCTTTCTGGAACTGTTCTAGTTCTTCATGTTTGTATTGATATATATATAGTTCCCAAAAGAGTAGGTGATAAGCACACAAGATGTAGACTACCATGATTCTATATATATCCAGGTTGATGTTTACATAATTCTTGAATGATAAACAGGTCAGTATTTTACACAACCATTTGTCATCAATCCATGTTTTTATCCAGGCATTTCCTTGCTGTATGAACTTTCTTACTGCAAAAACAGTCCTCCTGTAGCAAATACCTGTCTAGGACGTTCCTTTAAAACTCCTTGCCTGCTGCTGCAAATCTTCCCTGATACTGGTTTTCTATACACACGTAAGCACTTATCTACATACAAAAAAATAACCACACGTGCAAATAAAACTAAAAAAAAATGTTTCTCCTTTGCTTCTGCAAAATATCGAACAACAAACCTTCTCCTAGTCCCTGTACACTTCATTTTCTCTTTAGCTCTTTCTACTCCCTGACTGAACTCCATATTCCCTTCTGGCCTCTAGGGTTCTTTCTCGTCTTTTTTTAAAAACAGGGTAAATATTAAAAACACAACAAAAAGAAAAGACTTCTCATTCTCCAACTAATGTGCAGGATCAGAAGTGAAGAGCAATGCAGTGAGGAGCAAATAGGTCTCTTAAGCCAAATAAATTTTAGCAATTAACAGCATCTTCTGTGCATGGAACTTAAAAATACAGTTTTTGATACTTCACACTTTATGAATGCCAATTGGGAAACTTGCATTTAGGTAATAATTAACTTTTTAAAACTAGACTCCAATGTTGCGGAGTCCAATTTTAAAGTAGTTAATATTTTTGGATGAATGGGAATCATATGATAGATTGATGAGGAATGAATGAAATGTATGAGCTTTAAGCTGTTAGAAGGTAATAATCCCTTTGGGGCCTTCCAGATAGTCTGTGAGCTAGTATTCTGTAGAATTAATACAACTATGACAGCAACATACATTTAAATAAATGAATTAGCCCTAGAAACTGGTACTTTTCAAGTTTTTATTGGAATATCTTCAAAAAGACAGCACTGTACTCATTCATTCAGGAAAAGTTTTTTTTTGTTGTTGTTTTTAAGGCAGATGAAAATTGGTAGTATAGGTGCTCCAGGTTGTCTTCCATCTTTCCCTGATTTATCCATTCTGAATACTTTTAGTCTAGAGAATCATCATTGGCCTCAAGACTCCCTAACAAAAGTCTCTACTGAGTTTCATTCTGAGTTTCCCAGTGATAGGTTCAATGACAGTAGTTCTGCTTGAAGATGTAGATGGATCTTCACCTTCACATGATCAGGCCACTGAGTAAGCGGCATCAATTTTGGTGAATTGGGAGTGAACATAAAATTCACAGGGACAAATGTTGACCCAAGTACAAGGAAGGAGTCCAGTATTTTAAAATATGTAATTAGTCAGTGACTAGGAACTCTTCCATACATGAGTCTGGAAAGATAAGTCATATACAGAATGTTTTCTTTTTCTACCTTAAATATCTGTACTAGTTAACTAGACAATACCATGTGAGTTGCTAATTTTAGAGGCGTTGGACTCATTTTTACAGTAAAGATATAAGCTAAGTATGAGGTCCAAAAAAGCTACTTGTTGTGGAAGTTTTTTGAGAACCTAACTAAAAGTCCCTATCAGAAGCTGTCTGTTAATGAGAAGCTCGTTGAAATAGAATAATGTAATAAAAACCAATTATCCTTCTCAGCTGACTTAATTTTTGAAGAAAGCTGAAAAAACAGACATGTGACCTGTGGTCTGAGAGATACCCAAATAGATCCCTCCAACATATTTATATTCAAACTTTACCCTGCAGTGAATTTCAGTTTCTACTTCAAAGATGTTGTGGCTAATGGAAAGGTTCATATGCATCTTCCTCCTGAATGAGCCTCCAAAAGTCAGCATGTTCCCCAACCTCCAGCTGCATTAATTATCTCAGAGCAGCCATAAACATTCTGTAAAGGTTCTATAGAATTTAAGAGCCCACCAGCTCTTATTTACAAAGTTCTTTGATACCTATTCACAGACTTTTGGTTCATAATGAAAATGCATAGGATGCATAGCCTCTTCTTAGAACATTCACTATTTTCCTTTTTGCTATTTAGGAATAGGAGTCTACTAATTTAAAGCAAATGTCCAAAAAAATCACATCATCCTCCAGGTAGTTTGGCAATATCTAGGCAATTTTTACATTTTTAAAAATATTTTTATTGATTTCAGAGAGGAAGGGAGAGGGAGAGATAGAATGAGAGAATCACTGATTGGCATATAGTTTTTAAAAGACAGTACTGTAAGTGAAAAAATAGGTTAGCATCAAATGTTTCAACAATAACACTTAGGTCTGAAGAAAATGGAGTAACATATTTAAGATTCATAATTAAATGTGAGCTGAGAATTTTTATATTCAGAAAAACTGGCTTTTGGGTACAAGGAACACAAAGTGTTACCAGCATGTAAAAACTCAGGGAATATTGTTCCTGTGAGTCCTTCCTGTGTATCTACTAGAAAACAAGCTTCAGAGTAACTCATGCCACATCAGTAGGAAGATTTGTGAGGATTAAAATATACAGCTACTTGTAGAATCAGGATAAAGTGAGGAATGAAAGGGAGCTAGTATTGTATGCAGTGGCTATATACTCAGACAAATGTAGATATAGTAGAAACTACTTTTAAAAAATAGAAGCAAATGCAGAGTGCAAACGAAAAAAATGTAACTTTTAGCAATCATGGTGGTGATGGTACTATTATTGTTCTGAGCCTATTGTGTTCCTAAGCCTATGGTTCTAAATTTAAATTAGAAGTATAAAAATAAACTCAGCATGTATTTTATTTTTAATAGTATATAGATATTTCCTAGCTCTGTCCACTAAAAAGGCCTAGAAACCATGCTAACACAGAAGTGATAAACATATTTAGTGCCTATATTGTGGTTTTGAAATACCATTTCCTACTGAAAGAAACCAGGGCCTATTGGAGAAATGGCAGGTTCCAGATCTGGAGCATGAGATTTCCAAGATGAGCCTAGAATATTTTGTCATATCAGATGGCAAGGAAGCTATCAAAAATTACCAGGATCATGTCAAAAGGACTCAAGTACCAATGGAAGAGGATCTCTCTGGCCAAAGGGAGATAAATTGAGAGGCAATAAAAGTAATGATAGCAATGACTCAAAACCCATAAAATATGAAGAATACATGAGTTTATGATGACTAAAATAAAAAGTCACCTTTGTAGGAGGATGGGAAATATTAGTGAACAAAGGGAAAAAATCAAGCACTTACTTTTCCTCTTTTATCTAAATTGTACCACCAATTAAACAAACAATAGATGGGAGGAAGTATCTTTTTATAGAAATATTCTAGCTAATAAATGAAAAATATATAACTGAATTAGAATATCCTATAGCCCACAATAAATTAATGGGTCTAGGCATTGAGCATCAATATATGCTAAAGTCACAGAGACCGCCTGATGTACCACTCAATATCTTGCCAAAGGTGAGACTCAAAACCTGAGTCTCATCAAGCCTGAAAATCCAGTTACGTTTGCAGGAAATACGAAGGGCAGGGGAACTTGCTGAACTGCACCAAGAGTATGGCACTGGTATCATCCGGGCTGCAGGAAACTCTACGGGTCAAATTGCTCTGGGTTCTTTAACAGATAAATTGTATGGAAAATAAACGTTTGGAAAGGAAAACTAAGTTTAAAGAGGTTTAAAAGACATATCAAAGATTTTAAAAAATGGACACCACTGAACCACAGTGTTCAGGAATGCCACTTGGTTGCTAAAACCTAAAAATTAGAAGGAAGTGATTTCTATAGAGGTCAGTATAGTGGTTACTTTCAGGGGAAGGGAGGCAGTTATGATCACCACAGAGCACATGGAAGGCCTCTAACATGGCTGACCAAGTTCTGTTTCTTGATCTTGGGTGACGGTTAAAAGTGTGCTTACTGTATAACAATCCATTAAGCTCCATATTTGTTTTGTTTGGGTGTCGGTATTTTTGTTTTATTTGATAATAAAAAGTGGTATTAAAAATTTAAATGCAGATATCTTTTGACTTAGCAATTTCACTGCTTGTCTATAAAATAAACTCACTGAAATATGCAAAGATGTAAGTATAGGCATGTTCACTGCAGTACAATATACTTGTAATTGCTAAAAAGTTGGGGTGGTGATGGAAATGTCTGTTAGATGGGGCTCATTGAATAAATCATGGTACATCACACATTGGAACAGTATGCAGCCAAGAAAAATGAGATAGGTCTATATCTCAGACATATCATTAAGTGGAAATAAGCAAGATGTAAAATAATATTATAATGATCTCATATGTGTATACACATGCATACACATTGTATTTGCATTAAAAATATTTTGCAATAAAATACCCCAAATGAGAAAACATGAAGGCCAGAAAGGATCAGTGTAGGAAAAGCATGACAAGATGGCTGGCAAAAGTAAACTATTGGTGAGTTCAACCCCAAGAGAGCAGATTTACTACTATGTGCAAGATTTGTTTAGGCTTCGTTTCAATAAATAATGAGACACAAATTAAATTAAAGGTCATCTTACCATTGATGGTTCCTTAGAGTCTTCAGAGTATTGAATTCAACTTAAACTTGGAGCCCCTGTGCTGTTGGGTGGACAGGAAATTCAACTTTGGTCAGTCTGAAGTATCTTGTGTACACTCACTGAGGGCTCTGGCAGGGACCAGGCATCTTAAGAAGCACAAGAATATCTGGAGGCCCTTCTTATCATTACTCCATAATGGAATGTCCCAATCTGCATTATCCCTTTGGGTTGACCCTCTGCTATTTTCTAGAAAAGAGGTACTCTTTGGCAAAGACATGGCCTCCCTGAGGCATGCAGAACAGGGGTACTGCCAAGAAGCAGAGAATAGATCTTGATAGTGTGGGGAGATATGGTTCTCCTCAAGCCACAATTCTCTTTGATGGGTTTATTCAGAACTAAAGCCTGGAAGTTCAGCCACAAGTCTCTCCTGAGGTAAAGACACAGAACCAGTTAGAATGAGAGAGGAAAAGGGGAAAAGACAGAGAGACAACAGCTATCAATATTTCTCAAAAGCTTTTCTCACCAAATTCCTTTCATTTTAGAGTTGAGGAAACAGGGACATGGGCATAATAACCACAGGCATATTAGTACATAGTTACCAACAGAGCTGGCTCTTTCTACTATGTCACAGTGCCTCTTGGCTTTTCCTAATTCCCAACCTGTTCTATTCTACATTTCCCTTGTTAATTGGCACATAAGTTTCTGCACCTAGAGTTTTAGACATATTTGGAAACTTCTTTTAAACATGTTGATCCACTCAGGGCTGAATTATCTGTGACAGCAAGAATAGCTCCACCCTGGGGCATATCCAGCAGGATGAGGGATGAGGGGATAAATCACGTTGTGTTCCATTCTTCCTGGCTCTTGATATTTTCACACAAGAGATATCAGGTTCCTCGGGGTGCACAGGCCCAAAAGGCCATTTTAGGGTGTGTGTGGAGGAAAAGTCCTTCTGTGGAGGAAAAGGTAAAGTCCTACAGGCCCAGTTACTCTACACAGACACCCTTAGGATGGCCTTGGGGAGCCTGATTCCTCCTGTGGCAATGATATACATGCACTGGATGATTTGGAAGAGGCAGGTGAATGAGCTATATGTATGTAGCTAAGTCGTTGATCCTTCTTAGCAACAGCTGGCAAGACCCTGTCCTTTTCTTACTGCCTCTGAGAGTCACTGTTCACCTGCATCTAGGCAGGAAAGGGAAGAGGAAGTGGTATTGCATCTAATTTTGAGAGTAATCATTACTATATCAGTGTGCAAAGGGCACGTTCCAATGGGCAGTGTGGGAGTGCTCAGGATTGTCTAGCTATAGGCATGGTCTAACACTTTCTTGTATTCTTTCTTCTAATAATAAATTGCAAGAGAACAGAATGTACTGTTGTGTTTATAATTCAGGCAAACCACATACAGGTATTGGCCAACATGGTTTGACATGCTTTTTTTCCCTTAAGCCAACCTGACAGAAAAGCGTTGAGAGTTGCACTGACCCTTCCAACATTTTTCTGTCCAGTCCATTAATCATCATCAGAATAGCCAAGAGACCATGTTATTGCGCTGTAGCCCAAAGAGGTCTGTAGTTGTGAATGGGTTGACTGGGAACAAAGTTATATCATTGCAGTTCTGATTGATTAATGCTGAAGTCATTGCTAAATAATGGTTACCAGCCCATTTCCACAAATCATGCAGTGGGTGAATAAGAACTAAGTTAAACAAACTTAGGCCTGTGATCACAGCTTTTTCTTGTGGTGGAGGCAGACGTGTGGAGATAGTGGGCAAGGGAAGAAAAAACTAGATCTGATCACAAGTGAACAGAAAACAACAGCAGTTTGGGTTCTCATGGTGACTTGGGCACTTCCCTTCCTCTTGCAGTTGCTTCTCATGTCTCTGCATTCCCAGTCTCTCTCATCAGATTGTCTCTGAATGCTGCCACCACAGTCACTCCCCTCTATCACTCTTGCTCCCTTCTTACAGATTTCCATGACTAACCAGATGGAGTTACTGCCTACTCAAATGATTTAAACCTCCCCTTTCTCAAGGCTTTCCTACCCCAGTTCTCCAACTCCCCTCAATTCTTCCCAATTTGTTTCGAGCAAAATACATTCTATATCATTCCACTTGTCTCTTTCTCTCTGTGTCTCTTTTTTATCACTCCCATGTTCAAGTATTTGCATGCATGGAAAGATAACATTCTTCTACTTGGGTTAGATGACTTTTCAAAATATTTAGTGTATTTCCACTAATCCTGAACACAGAGTAGGTAGGATATTAGAGTCACAAGAATGTTTGGACAATATCAAATTTAAATCTTGTTTGTGGTTCATTGAGGCATATTTAAACAATGGGGGAAATGTTTTTAAGTTTTAAGGAAGCTTGGGTTGCTTTGGTATCAGCAACGTCTAATGTTGCTTCTTGACAGCTTTCTAATTGGTAGAAGGTGCTTCCTAAACATGCACTTTTGTGAAGTCAGAACCAGCATAGGCTGAGCCAAATCATGATTAAAATTCTTGCTGGCTGCTCCTTTTGCCAGTAGAGTTCTGTGTTTCCACTTGTTGGAAATACATCTGCCTGTCAATGTTTGAGAATGCCAGTACCTTTTTGAAATTACAAACACATAGTGTTCCTCTTCAAGAATGCCAGCATTCATAATTTTTAAGTCTCAAACTTTCAAGAAATAGAAGCAATTGAATTTCTCTGCATCTTAAAGTAGAAATGGTAATATTATATGGATTGGCAATAAATGTTATTTATGCTTTCAAAAAGGAGGTCCTTCTAAATTTATGCCTGTGTATTAGTCACAAGCTAATTCATTTCTTAACTTCAAATGACTTTCTTTTCTTTTTTTTTTTTTGGTCCCAGAAATTCTGAATGATTGTTACAGTGTAGAAATTTACAGAAGTTTGAGTTGAAATGAAATGTTTCAGAACTCAAGTAGACATAAATTATAATTTATTAATGCAAAGACAACACTTAGTTGCAACATCTCTTACAGGAAAGTTTTTAAATATTCTAGATATGAAAAGATTTATGAGGTGTGATTTCATAAGTAAAAAATTATTTTGGTGAAAACTCTTTTTTGTAGATAAAATAAGAAATCACAAGAGTAACTAGATGAACCTCTGTGGAAATCATTTGCTAACTCAATTGAGCAAGTGAAGTCCATTAATCTTTAAAAACCAAAATACATGTTTATTGTTAGTTTCTGGTACTGAGTTCTTTTTATTTTCTTACAGAGTTGTTTGTGGAATCTTTTATTTTGAAAACATGGTACTTTAACATGGGTTGTCAGTAACTTGATCCTAGTAATATGGTAGAAAAGGCATTAGGTTAGAAACCATAGGGCCTCAGTATCATTTTCATTCTGCTATTTACCAGGTTTGTGACTATAGTCATTTCTCTTCTATACTTTGGACCTCCATTTTCTCCTCTGTTCAACAGGAAGAAAAAAGATCTAGCCCTAGCCAGTTTGGCTCAGTGGATAGAGTGTTGGCCTGCGGACTGAAGGGTCCCGGGTTCGATTGTGGTCAAGGACAGGTACCTCGGTTGCAGGTTCCTCCCCAGCCCAGGCCCTGGTGGGGACTCGTGCAGGAGGCAACCAATCGATATGTTTCTCTCACATTAATATTTCTCTGTCTTTCCCTCTCTCTTCCACTCTCTCTAAAAAATCAATGGAAAAATATCCTCAGGTGAGGATTAAAAAAACACACACAACAAAACAAAAAAACCTGATCTCCTTGCCTCTTAATGTTGTCATGAGGATCAAATAAGGTACTAATTGTTAAATCATTTTGAAACTATAAAGTGTGAGATGGTGAGCATTCTACTCCTCTCAGATTACATTGCCTCAAATGCATTATTTAGGAAAAGTACGAACTTGAATGCCATGTGGAGTCCTTGTTGACACTGCAGATGTTGGTTAATTTTAGATTCTAAAAGAACAAAAGAACAGAAGCACAACCAAGCAAATTATCCTCTTTAGCCTTTTCTTCGAAATCTCCTATTATATGAGTACCAAACTAAAAATGGCAAGCTAAATATTATAGAAAATTACATCATTTGAAGCATTGAAATTCTGTATATCCAAGCCCTTTTGCAGAACATGACTTTATTTCCTCCAAAGCACATCACCAATGAATTTAATGCTATAAGATTAATTATGGTTATATCTTCAAGGGTCAAGTAAAAGGATTTTAATCTCCAACTTTAACTTCAAGTAACACAGCCAGTAAAAACAGAAAAGTCTCAGAAGAGTCACAAAAAGATATGCAATCCATTTTGGTGGTCATAGCCTCTCTTGAACCAATGAAAAACTGATCTAAGCTCAGCTAGCCCTGGGCTCAATTCTGAAAATTCATATTTGCAAGTGTGCATTTCTTTGCAGAACAGATGCAACAGACATGCACATACTCATGACAACTGCTTTTACAGCCTCATCAGTTTGGAAGACCTGTCCTGCTCACGTGTGCCATCTGTAAGACATCTCTTTGCATCTTGTCAAATCTGACTTCCTGCTTACACATGCATAAACAAGAGGTGTTTTGTAAAATATGTAGACAGCATCTGTCATTCTATCCCTTGTTTGCATACCATCCACTAACAAAAAAATCCTGAAATAAGCGGAGCATTTTGTGTTTCAAAATTATGTGTATATATATATATATATATATATATATATATATATATATTAATATATTTAATTAATAAATGTAATATATGTAGTTCCATATATATGAAGCAATAAAACAAAGGATACTTCATATCAGAACATAGCCATTAGATTACCTGAAGCCGTTTAAAAATGGTCCTGTTGATATTCTGAGTCTAGACTTTTAATAACATTTTCCGGAAAATAATCCTGTCTCAAAATTGCTCACTAAGTCTTAGTGCCTTAAGATATTGACAGAATATCACTCTAATTAAAAATAATTCTCAAACAGAAATGTTTCACCTACATAAGATCCTTGTGTCTCTAACAGGCAAAAATTTCAAAAGATGTTTCAACCTATATTTTAGAAATTTGGTAGATACTATATGATATGATATCTCAAAATGTGCTCTCCTCTGGAGAAAATATTCAAAGTAAATCCAAGGGTAGATTTTAGGACATTGCTTATTATGGATGCCGTCTAGGCTGATTATTTTAGTATTGAGTATATTATTAATCACCTTCCTATCTAGCCCATATGCTACCTCTGTTAGCACAAAGGCTGAATAAGACAGGTGCAACTTGATTCCATGTTACATAGTTCTCTCAAATTGAAACAAATTTTAACCCTCCAAAATACTTTCCCATGTGAAGGACTGGATTACTGCAGATGATTACAAGCCTGAACCAGAAATGGATTCAAACAACTTTCATTCACTGCTGAAACTGAACTGGATCTGACCCCCAAAATAAATTGGCTTAGTTCCCTGTAAGAGGAACATGAATCAGGTTGCCATCTGTTCCTTTCCTTCTTTAACACCAGTGGGCTGGGTTAAACATATAACCGGAGGAGTCCTTGGGGGAAGGGGAACAGAACTCTGGGTTGGTGTGTAGATGGGTGTGTTGCAATGGTAGAGTCACCCCAAGTGCAAGAAGAGAGGAATCTGGAAATTATCTGGGGAAATATTGCAATTTGTCAAGCCATGGGAACAAGATGAGATTAATCTGCCTAAGTCTGTTTGAAGATATTGCATAAACTAAAGCTCCTTTGCTTGCCAGAGATGAAAAACATAATCTAAACTAGTTTAATCAAAAGGTAATTTAGAGTTTCTAATTCAAGTAAAGCTTGATCCAGGGCTCAAACAGTGTGACCCAGGACCTGATTTATCTCTCTCCATTTCTCTATTCAGCATCTTCAATATTGGCTCCATTCTTGGACAAGCTCTCTCTTTGTATAGCCAACATGGATGCAAGCCACTCCAGGGACTCTTGTCTCTAGATCCAAATCTAGAACAACCCTTCAATGGTTTTTATTACAATTAGAATACAGTTCAAACTCTTTACCCTGAACTTCCAAACCCTACATGATCTGATCTGGCTCCTGTGTGCTTCTTTGACTTCACCTTCTACCTCTGCCCCTCACTCCCTCCATACCACATCGGCCTTCTTTCAGTTCCTCACATCTACTTTGCCTGCTCTTGTCTCAGGGCCTCTGTCTGTGCTCTTCCCCCTGCCCTTCTTTCTGTATAGTTGCCTCCTTATCATTGATGCTCATACACCACTTCCTCAGGGAAGCCACTCTGATCACTCCAGTTACATCAGCCTTGCACTCAACATTGTTCTATCTGCAGCACCTGTAACTATATAGCTTAACACCTTAATTTGCTGGTTTGTGCTTATTGTCCCCACTATAATGTAAGTCCTATGAAGTTTCTTGTATGACCAGTGCCTAGAACAATGCTGGACATATAATGGCTCCAGAAAGTTTTGTTGAATAAATAAAGGGATTTAAAATTATTGTGGGTAGAATATTTATTTCATTTTCTTAGAGAACTTTTACTGTAACTATCTATCTATCGAACTTTTACTGTAACTATCTATCTATCTATCTATCTATATATAAGGCTAAAATGCAAAGTGTCCCCTCGGGAGTTCAACTGGGAGACCGGGAGTTTGATTGCTCGCCATGACGTGTGCTGACCACCAGGGGGAGGTGCAAAACGAAGGAAGGCCCTGGCCGGCCCTGATTGCCGGCCAGGCCTAGGGCCCCTACCCGTGTACGAATTTCATGCACTGGGCCTCTAGTTTAATTATAAAAAGGCAATAAATAATTATAAAAAGAAATGAGGATGTCATGATTGGCTTTTGAAGAAACATTGTGGATAGTAGGCTAAAAGAGTTAATAGTGAGAATATAATTCTACTAGAAATGGTAACTTATGCCATAAACCAATGTAGGCGACAGGCAGGCCTAGGCACTATGTTAGGTAGAGGGATATAACAATGACCTGACATTGGTTTTGCACTTGAGGAGCTAAAAATCTATCAAAAAATATAATTTTATAATTATAATATCTAATATCTACATAATGCAAATCATGTTCACATTTATGATTACCTCATTTGATCACCACGAGAGTCCTATGAGGTAGAGAATTATTATAATTGTTAAGATTACAGTTTTATAGGTTAAATAACTGAGGGCCAGAGAGGTTATGTGACTTGCCTTGGATGGCACAGCAAGTAATGAATAAGGTTTTTAAGTTAGACCCAGATATTTTGACTATCTCTCCTGTTCTATTTTACCACTATGTCTATTCAGTGTGATAAATGTATGTGCAACATGCTATGGGAGGTCAAGTATAACAAAGAGATTTTTTGTCTGGGGAGGTCAGGGAAGGATTCATTGAAGAAAAGTCATATAAATGGAGCTGTGAAAGGTGAGCAGGAGTTTCTAGGTAGAGAAAGAGGCATATTTCAGATAGAGATCTGATTTAAAAAAAAAAAAGGAAGATGAAAATGTATAGCATGTTGCATGTGGTGGGGAGCAGAGGAGTCCAGAAGAAGAGGTTGGGGCCCTATTCTGTGAAAGATTTTCAGTACCATTTTGTACACAGTTAAGTAGTCCCTGAATGCAGGGGAATGAAACAGCCAAATCTGGGTTTTCAAAAGAAAATTAGAATGGCAGATTGGTGGGTGAATTGGAGCATGAAGAAACAAGTTAGGCATTTTTTTTCTTTTTCTTTTCTTTTTTTCTGTAATCGTGCAAGCAAGTTTAAGTGTCTGAGGGAGGAAAGTGCAAACAAAAAGGACAGATTACAGAATGTGTGAATTAGACTCACTTTGGGGAGGTGGAAGAAAGCGAGGAGTAAAGATTTTTAAACATTTTTAGCTTATATGACTTGGTAGATGATGATTTTCTCAACCAACTTAAAGAACATAGAAAAATGATTTGAGGAGAGAGATGGGGGTTCTCTTGTAGCTAAGATTTATCTTTTATGCACTTTTCATCTGAGGTGGCTGTTTGTAATGTCTAGTTAGATATGTTACACAGATAGTTAAAATTATGGGCCTAGCCTTTGAAAGCTACGTTGAAGCTAGACATCCAGTTTTTGGAGTCATCAAATTACAAGTTGCATAAAAATTTCTATAGCAAAGAGGCATAGGAAACTTTTTGGTTTGATGAAAATGTTCTATTTCATGGTTATGATAGTGGTTACACTGTTATACATGACTTAAAACAGATAAAAATTTTACACATAAATGGATGTATGTTATCTTAAATCCCTTATAAAACTGAAAATAGAAGTGAACTGCTTTATATAAATAGTAAGTGATAAGTAATTTTTAAAAAATTTTTAATCAGTTGTTTTTTAGAAACAAGAAGAGACTGGGAAATTGTTCTACACACACCAGTTAAAAACATCAGCACGGAAAGCTGCCACGGTTTCCGTTGCTCCAGAAGCCAGTGCTAGATGTGCCAGTTTATGGGCCATAGAGGAGTTCTGCATTCAAAATCGTATTCCCTCCCCAAACCACCCTCCTTCATCCTCAGCTCACCTTGTACCACTTGGGTTGACTTCTGTATTCGGAAGAGCTAAGACAAGAAAGGTGCTTGAAGAATATAATATGACTCATTGCTGAACAAGAAATCTTTGCTTATTGATTGATTTTAGGCTAAAGGCCAATTTGGCCTCCTTTTATGGCACCATTCCCTCAGCATCACTTCCGAATTGTCCTTTCAGTGCTCAACTTAAAATCTACTTTGCCCCCCCAAAATTTTTAATTTGATAGGAGGAGAAGTCTGATACCTATATTCACCCATCAGCATAGACACATCTACCATGAGTACACAGTTACCAAATGTGTATCTTTATGTTCACATCTCAATTCTGTCACTTACTAAGTCTTTGAGACCTTGAAGAAAGTGAGACTAATAAAATCTACCTTGCAGGCTGGTGTGGATGAAGTCAGCATAAGTGAAATGCTGAGCATGGCATTGAGTAGGCACTTAATGAAAGGAAGATATCTTGTCAAGCCTGACTATACTTTCTGAATTATTTAGTCTGTATCATATATTTTTTTTCAATGTAAAAGCACTCTTACCTGTGCTCTGCACTCTCACCCTAACTAATACATCCTCAGGAGACATTTAGGGAATGATGGCTAGGAAGCTGACAGGTCAAGGATAAAGTTGAAAAGGATTTATATAATACATACATAGATGAGAAGAGATCATTCTGGGAAGATGCGAGGGTGAGGAACTAGATTCAGAGATGATGGCAAAGGTCTTTACATTTCCTCTTTCCATTTATTTAAAAACGTATCTTGCTAAAAAGAGGGACAAGAAGGACCCATCTTGATGAGTGGAGCTGCAAGTCTGTGTGCCAATACACCTGGTATTGATTCATGCCAGCTGGGAGAGGAGCTTGGCTTCCCAGTGTTTTACTACTGTGGTTTCCTGGGCTGGGCAGCTGGGTGTCTAATAATGATAAAAACCATAATAATACTTCATAATTACGTACTGCCCTTTGCCAGAACTTGGATTTAATTACAATGACTGTGCCGGAACTGGCAACAACTCCCTCCCTGTCGGGGTGCAATACCCAAGGGCCTGGAAACACAAAGTGAAGTGGCAACAGCAGCCTTCTCCTGCAGAGTCTACCCTGGCAATTCACCCAAAGTGCTTTGAGTTGGAAGCTCATCGTCGGAAACAAAGAGTACTTTTAAACTGCCCACATGTACTTGGCACTGTCAAATAAACAGTGTCTATGAAGCAACTACTGCTACACCCGGGGCACAGCTTCATGGCATCCCAGGCCTGGAAGGGATGAACACAGATTGTCAAATTCATGATTACCCTGTCCCCTACCATGAGGCATCACTACCACTAGATTCTAATAGGTGAGTTCACTGACCTTCCATTCTGATCTGGGCCAGGGACGCTTCTGTGGCAGTGTGATTCAGGTCTCAGGCGACTCACCAATTCATTTGACACTCATTTTCTGAGCACCCATTCTGGGCCAAGGTGCTGAGGAGACACAAAGATGTATAAAGTAAGGCATAATCCCTGCCCTCAAAGTAGCTTATCTTCTAGTTGGGGGATTTGTATTCAGGCAACTGTAACATAAAAGGAAGAGGAAAGTTCTGGGCCTTACTCTCTTTAAGAATAAGAAGAAAGGATGAGTGTTGCGGGCAGGGGCGGGGGAGGCAAAGACTCGAGGAGGGTCTTGCAGGTGTCCCTGTCTTTTTGTTGTTGTTGTGGGGTAGGTTTTTGTTTGTTTGCCTTTGTCTTCATAGCAACTAGCATCTCCTGAATTATCTTGTTTATTTGCTACTTTACTGATAGACTCTTGTATGTCTCACCCCACTCATGAACCTTATCAGTTTTGTTCATCACTCCAGCCTAAGCATCTCAAATAACCCCTGGCACCTAGTAAAGTGCTTAGTAAATACTGGCCTGATGAATAAATGGCCAGGTGAGGCCGTGGCTGTAGAAATGGAGAGGAAAGGGCATTTGGTAAATCGAATCAACAGGGCAAAATTAGAAGGGATAGAGAGGTGTTACACAGTGGGGGCGTAGTATGGAGGATTACTCCCAGGTTCCTGGCTTGGCTAAGGGAATGGATGGTGATGTTACCAAAGAAGGTAAGGAACAGGTTGTGTGGACTTCCAGAAGTATCTGGGTTCCCATGGTGAAGCTCCAGCGGAGAGGCCCAGACGCACATAGAAGGTGTACCCAGCCATCACGACGATTAGGCCACCTACTCTGCAACAGAACGATTATGTACGACTGAGGAGGGGGCTCGGGATCCCCTTCTGGACTCAAAGAGCCAACAGAGAATAGAGCTGGATTAACTGAAGAGAAAGACAACCTGCGGTTGTAGTTTCAGGGAAATGATAGTTCCAGGGAAACTGGGGTCAGGTGTGCATTTGGGTGGTGAAAAAGTTTCAAGAAGGATGTAGTCTATCTATAGAATATACTGCAATGGAGATCAAGTAAGAACTGAAAAGTGACCCTTGAAGAAGAGCACTTTCAGTGGACTGACAGGGAGCATAATTTGGCTGGACTTGAAGCGTGAACTGAATGCTCGATAGGGTCTCATGTTTTTTCCTTTGGGGGGCTGGGGGGGGGGGGTAGGCTGTAGTTTGTTTTATGTTTGGAAGCGTCGGAATCCAATCACGGGCTTACCTAACACAGAGTTTGTGAATGATGACAGGTTTCTAGGAGGCCAGCGGGAAAGAGTCCTGGCAGCGTCACAAGGCCTCAACTAGGAAGCTTCTACCCTTTCGGCCATTTCTGGAGCGGGGGCCCTTCCGTGTACAGTGCAGGCAGAGAGTGGGCGACAAACACCCCTCCATGGATTTGGGAGTCACGTTTGCGACAGCTGGGCGCAGGGATGGCAATACTTGAATTAAATGGAGCGCCCAGTTTCCCGCAGATCCTGTAATGTAGTAATGACGAGGCTCCAAGCTGGAAGAAGCTCGGAGGCTCATTCACATTTTCCGCCCCGTCGCTCACACTGTCCATTCATCACTTTTCCTTTCCTTTTCCTGAACGGAGTTGAAACCAGGGCAAAGCTGGCTTCCTTCTCCCACCTCAGGTTGACCTCTCGCCCCCAAGCCCACCCGGGGCCCGACTGCGACCACGTGACCACCCTCCGTCCCCGCCAGTCGCTGCCGTCGACCCCTCCCCTCGAGCCGCGGCCCGCTTAACCCCGCCCCTCGAGCTCACCTGACAAACTCTCTCCCACCTGAGTGGCAATTCCCTTTTCCCTCCGGGCCCGACCCGACCGCCGTAGCAGCTGCCCGACTCCAAAATGGCAGCCGCTCACAGCGCGCACCCGAGCGGCCGGACCTCCCGGACTCCCGGGCCGCCCCCCTCTCGCTCCCAGCCTCCCTCCCTCGGCCTTCACCTACCTGCCTCCGGATTGGCCACTAGGAATCCCGCCCCTCCAGAGCCCCTCCTGCTATTGGTCACGGTAGGCTGCCCTTCCGAGAGGCGTGCCCCCGCCGCCCCCCACCCGGGAGGTATTTTCCATTCCGAGGGGGGTTGGGGGGAGGGGGGAGGGGAGAAGGGTGTCAAGGGGGAGGCGGCCGGGAAAGGGGGTGGGGGCCTGGCGGGGGCATCCGGCGGAGCTGGTGTCCCCGAGCTCGGTCCGGAGGGAGGGAGACTGCGCTCGTTCAGGCAGTCGGAGGGGACGGGACCGCGGGCGGGCGGACTCGCCCTCTCGGTGACTGCGCCGTCCGGGCCCATCCTGCCTGGCCGCAGGTGCCCCTGGATGAGGCCGCCCCGCGCGCCCCGACCGGTGAGTCTCCCCGCGGCCCGCGCCCGGCACTGCCGGCACCCGTTCCCCGGCTCCTGTACCGCCCTTAGCGGCCGCCTCTACGGTCCCCGGTGCCCGCGCCCGGCGCCGTCCGCCTCCGGCCGGTGCTTCCACGCCCCGGGCGGAGGCAGCGTAGTGCCTCTGGCCGGGAAGGAGACAGCGGGCGTGGGACAGCGAGCCCTGTGCAGACCGCGCCGCGCGTAGTGGGAGCTTTGCGCTTAGTAGGCTCTCGATGCATTTCTGTGGAACTGCTTTCTGGTTGGGGAACCTGAGGAACAGGGGAACAGGGTCCCCCGGGTCTAGTAGGGGAACGTTCGTGATCCAGGTCGAGGTGGATGGGGGCGAGGCTACCGGAGATTGTGGGGCAATGCGGGCGCTGCAGGGAAAGGGGCACCGCCGACTGACTTAGGGCTCTGAGGCTCTGACGGGAGCGGGGGGTCCTCAGGGTCGAAGAAAAGAGGTCCACTGGGAGAAAGGGGACACCGGGACGCTTGATGGGGGCTGAGGTGACTGGGGCACCCCGGGTTTATAACGCGAGGTGGGAAGGGATGCGCAGGCGGCTGCAGGAAGACTTCTCTGCAACTGCTTGGGGTCCTAAGATTCGTGGGGACTGGGGTTTGGGTATTCGGGTAGCTGAAGCGAAGCGACTTTCCGGAGAGGGGGTTGCGTGCAAAGAAGGATGCTAAGAAACAATTTAAGCGCACACCGTGGCATGGTCCTCAAGTTTGAAGGCTGGGCGATTGGAGTCTCCAGGTGATTTTGACATTTCCTTTTGGCATTCCCACCGAAAGCTGGCTCGCAGCTAGACCTTTTCAGCTATCCTTTAATTTTAAATGTATGTACGTATTTGATGGTGTTTTGCAGTTAACCAGTTTTGCCGGAGATTCTCAAAGCTGCACCTTGAAATTCTTGTAGCAGCCGCTCCAGCTGCTGAAAATCCTTTCTTCAGGTCTCTTCATCCATAGCCACTGCTCAGTTCTATACCAAGTGGCTCAGTTCTTACCAAGTTAACATTTAGATTGGACTGGATTGCTTAGTTTGCTACTGACTTGTATTCTACAACATTAATACGTAATTCACATGCTTTCTTTTTCTTGCTTTTAATTGTTTCTTTACAAGATCATGCAAAATTGAACCACAAATTCTATAGAAGTTTTAAGGTACTTTAACTGTGTGTTGAATTGGAAAGATGTTGGTAAGTTAGCAGCCTAGAAACCAATACTAAAATCAGGTTCAGGTTTCTAACAGTTGGGGATCTTAATGTCAGATGCTTAGTTTAATTTTAAGAATCTTGCATTTGTATAACACTCTTGAGAATGGATTAGGAACATAGGAAATGCATATCAGGGTTAGGCAGTGAGTGGCAGTCCACAGAGGCACTTCCTGTCTCTGAGAAGCAGCAGCTAAGATTTGCACAGCTAAATCTTTAATCTTTTAAATATTTCCTTAACCCCATTTGTTATCTTACTAATTTCTCATAATTTATAAAATGAAAGCTTTTTAAGATTTTATCAAATCTTAAATAGATTTGATAAAATTTTATAGATCAGATTGTGCCTTTTAATGCAATTCATTGGTCAGAGAAAATCTGCAAAAAAAGTTAATATGTTCAGTTGGCACCTCTTTAGTTCTTGAATAATTAATGGATAATTACTTTTTCTTTTCTCCCTATTGTCCTTGAATTTTACTGTTTGTCCTTAGGGAGAATGTACTGGCACACAAAACAGTAGCCTAAAATACTGAAACCTAACACCTTTTAACATTATAATAGCTTCTACATTTTTCACCTTGAGATTCATCTGTAGCAAACCAGTGATCTTAGAAAGCTATTTCTTATCACCTTTGTTTAGAATGGGCTGTTTTCTCCATTTGTAGACAAGGGACAATAATGCAGTAATAACTAAACAATGAGAATGGGAAGCTTGGGAAAAAGATATATGGTATGAGCCATATTTCTTCTAGAGCTGGAATTGTAGACCATGGAGATGATTATTTTGCAGATCAGGAAACCAAGGCCCAGAATAGTGGAAGGAACAAAATTGCTAGTTAGTGATGGACAGATCTCTGGACTGTAGTCCAGGGTTTTTCTATTTTATCACATTTAAAGTGTTTATTTTATTCTATTTTTCCCATTGAGGTATTTTATTTGCACATATGTATTATACCTATAGAAAAAGAATCCCAGGATTTGCCCTCCTGTGTGTTTTTGTCTTTTCTTCATGGTCCATAATGCCCGCTGAGGTTGGCAGTACAGTGAAAGGAAACTGACAGGTTGTTCTTCCATTTTGCTAGATCTTTAAGTTGCCCATGTGGTTTACAACAATTTTCCCAGCTCTGTGATCAGCGGTGATCTCAGATTCACCAATATAACCGTGCTTCATCATCACAGTTAGAAACCGGACGATGACTTTGGAGCACAGCCTAATAAGAACCTGGAGTTTGCCTCTCTTTTTGGCATTGTTGATACTCTTAGAGCCAGTACATTCATGTGCCTCATTATGGTGGCACAGAAAGATGGCGGAAAAGCATAGTGTTTAAACTAAAACATTCTAGTGCCAACTATAAATGGCTTTTGAATTATTTGTGATGTTGTTCCCTTCTAAAGATGAGAAGTTGAGTTGACTGATTTTTTTTCTCTCCATTTTTAACACCTTTACTGAGGTGTAATTAACAAACAGTAAACTTCACATGTTAAATATACAATTATGAAACTATCACCACAGTCAAGATAATGAACATATTCATCACCTCCTAAAATGTCTGGTCTCTGTAATCCTTCTCTTCTGCCCCTCCCCGATTCCCAGGCAACCCCTTCTGTCACTATGGACTACTTGGGATTTTCTAGAATTTTATATAAATAAATTCACATAGTGTGTACTTGATTTTATCTGGCTTCATTTGTGCAGCATAATTATTTTTGAGGTTTGTCCATATTATCTGTATCTATAGTTCATTACCTTTTATTTGCTGAGTAGTATTCCGTTATATAGTTGTCCCACAATTTGCTTATTCATTCTTCTATTGAGGACATTTGGGTTGTTTTTATTCTTTGGTTATTAAAAAATAAAGCTTTTATAAGCATTCATGTGCAAATCATTGGATAAATGCTCTCATTTTTCTTAGGTATATAACTAGGAGTAGAATGACTGGGTTGGATACAAGGTGTGATTTGTGTTGTGGTTGTGGTTATTGTCCTTTAAGAAATTGCCAAACTATTTTCCAAAATGTCTGTACCATATTACCCTCCCACCAGCATCGTGTAAGAGTTCCAGTTAGTCCACATTCTTGAAGTTGACTACTTTTATACATGAAGTGATGTAAAGCTTTTACTGAAAATTTTAAAACAATATGCTGCATTGTTAGTGGAAGTGCTGGTATTTCTCTCAGTGGGAAGGGACAAACTATCATCTAAATTTAAAATATTAGGTAAGCCCTAACCGGTTTGGCTCAGTGGATAGAGCGTTGGCCTGCGGACTGAAGGGTCCCAGGCTTGGTTGCGGGCACATCCCCAGTAGGGGGCGTGCAGGAGCAGCTGATCGATGTTTCTCATTAATGTTTTTAACTCTCTATCCCTCTCCCTTCCTCTCTGTAAAAAAATCAATAAAAAATATATATTTTTAAAAAATCTTCAAAAAAATTAAAATATTAGGTAAGCTTATTAGAGTAGGCTAGTGTTCTAGAATTTTTATGCTAAAAATTAATTGCTTAAAAGATTTTCAGTCTGGCTGGTGTGCTTAGTGGTTGAGCGTCAACCTATGAACCAGGAGGTGATGATTGGTTCAATTCCCGGTGGTCAGGGCACATGCCCTGGTTGCAGGCTCAATCCCCAGTGTGGGGTGTGCAGGAGGCAGCCAATCAATGATTCTCTCTCATCATTGATGTTTCTATCTCTCTCTCCCTCTCCCTTACTTTCTGAAATCAATAAAAATACATTTAAAAAAAAGATTTTCAGATTTCAAAAGGCTCATTTTCAAAGAAAATTATATATTTAAAATATAATTTTTAGTAAGTGTGAAGGTTTTATGTTAAAATGGATTCTAGTACCTTTATAAAAGAGCAGTAGTAGAATTACATGATAATTATGAAAACATAATTTCTATTATAGTTGTAATAGAGAAAAACTGGATTTGTATTTCAGCCACTTAATAACATTATGATCTCTGGCAAGTGATTTAACCATTGTGTACCTAGATTTCCTCATCTGTAAAGTGAGGGTAATAAAAGTACCCACCTCATAGAGTATTGGTGAGGATTAAAAGTGCTTCTTTAGCACATAGTAAGGGTACAGCAAATATTAGACCTTATACTTTATGGTTCAGTAGGTATATATAGGCATTTGTACGCTCACTTGTTTCCTTGCTGTTAACAAAATCACTTTGAGGCTACCAAAAAAAAAAATTCCTAGATAAAAATAATAGTTTGCCTTAAGGACAGTTAGTATCGTTGTTGCTCTCATTTTTTGTCCTGCTTCCTCTGTTCACCTTGGACCTTTAATTAGATATGCATAACAAGTTGGGTGTCTGTTTTTCTGAATGTCATCAGGAGACCCTTGTTGCAGTTTCACTAATCTAGAAGCAAAATGTTAAAATTGATTTGCAGGTACTCTACTGAGTTCTAGAGGCCTACTGGGTATGCTTATAAGGAAACCAGGAATTTATAAGGTCTGTTATTAAACTCCTCTCTGCCAGTGGAACCATCAAAAGATCTTTGAACCTTGCTTTTTATTAACTGGATATTTTGATGACTTCATTCATTAAACTGTTAGGTTTTAGTGATAAAATTTGTGTTACTCCAATTTTGTAACATTTTGTTCTTTTTAAATTTGCTGTAACCCAGGTCTAATTAGTGTCATGAGCATGTGGTTTATCAAATGTATTTTGTGGTGACAGTGGTAGATTTCTTTTGGATATGTATTGTTTTTGCCTTAGGAGGTCCTATTGCTTTTATAGTAGCTCTTCTTCTGATTATAGTAGATTAATCTTAATTCTCAAGCATCTTTATGGGTCTTTCCTTGATTCTCAAGCATCTTTGTGGTCTTTCCTTCTCACAACATCTTAACCTCCTGTAACAACATGTAACTTTTCACCATCTGTGACACATGAGCTTATTTTTCATGCCTCTTTTAAAACATTAATTTCAATTATTTTTTAGTGTATTTCACATAATATTTTTAATTGTTCTTATTTTTAGAGTTTATTAAATTGAGTTTATTTTACAGGTTAGATATTAAAATCAGAAATAAGGTATAGCTCAAAAGCGTATTCATTATGATAGTAGTAGATTCTTGCTATATTGTTTTATATCTCAGGCAGGCATTCTATTGGTGGTACTTCATATGATAAATACATGGGTCATCCCTTTATTCTGAAGTAATGCTAGCAGGACTAAAAGAGTTACATGGAGCCATCAAAAGTTTCCAGGGTTGTATTAACTTTTAACTGATACAAAGTTTTAATATATGAGAGTGACCAACTCCTAATCTTCTTTTGATTAACTATTATAATAAAGATTATGAAGTTATTACAGTTTATTGTACATTTTTTGGACTCATGACATGCCTTAGAAATTTTATATAATTTAAACATACAGATACTTTGTTCCGTCTATTACATAATCTAATTATATGAATAAAATATTTAGTTAAATATGGTTTCAAAAGACATTAGCAATACCGTCTATACTAATAAAAGGGTAATATGCTAATTAGGGAGACCTTCTGGACATCCTTCCAGAGAAAGCCATGGTGGCAGGGCTGAGGCAGAGGCGGTTAGGGGTGATCAGGCCAGGAGGGAAGGGCAGTTGTGGGTGATCAGGCCGGCGGGGGGGTGGGGGGGGCAGTTGGGGGAGAACAGGCCGGCAGGGAAAGGCAGTTGGGGGCAAGCAGGCCGACAGTGGGGGGCAGTTGGGGGCGATCAGGTCAGCAAGGGAGGGCAGTTGGGGGCCATGAGGCTGGCAGGGGAGGGCAGTTGGGGGCCATGAGGCCGGCCGGGGAGGGCAGTTGGGGGCCATGAGGCCAGCAGAGGAGGGCAGGTGGGGGAGAGCAGGCTGGCCTGGCAGAGCAGTTGGGAGTCATGAGGCTGGCAGGGGAAGGCAGTTGGGGGCGATCAGGCCAGTAAGGGGGGGCAGTTGGGGTCAAGAAGGCAGGCAGGTGAGCAGTTAGGAGCCAGCAGTCCCAGATTGCGAGAGGGACAGATATCCCCGAGGGGTCCCAGATTGGAGAGCATGCAGACTGGGCTGAGGGACACCCCCTCCCGCCGTGCATGAATTTCATGCACCGGGCAACTAGTGTTATAATAAAATACAACCATTGCTCAATTTTTCATTAAGTTGGAATTTTCTTTGTATATTTAAAAACAGTTATGGCATTGTGAATTGCCTGATACTCATATTTAAAATTCATGGGGATGTGGACTGGGTAGATATGCAAGTTACTTTCTTAGCTTCAGTGTAGATGTTAGAGAATGACAGGGAAAATACAAATTATTTGCCTTGCCCAACGTAAAAACTCTTCATCTGGATTAGCCAACTATCCTACTTTTAAGGGGGGAAAGGGCTTTAAAGGAGAAGTAACCTTGAAGGGTAATTGGCTAAACTGCTGACTCATGTTAATGTTAGGTAAATATACATCTGAGTGCTTTAACTGAGAGTTAGTTACCTAGTTTTATTCTACATGTACCTGGTAGGTGACACATTCTAAGGAATGACTTGAGAGAGACTATAATTACACCATTGCCAAATACAGTATAGTGAGAATATATTTCCATGGGTTCTCTAATAGTTCATAAGCACTTTACTTATATGCTGTTTAATACCAAAATTAAATTTACCTTTACTTTGATGAGATATCATACAGTAATCTTTTATCAAAATTAATAAGAGGAAGCAGTGATGAAGATAATTTTGAAATGGGCTTATCTGCTCTGCAATTATCTGCAAATTATCTTTAAATTTGAAGACCACTATAACAGGAATAACATCCAGTCTTTTTATTCTGAGCAAGATTCTTCAGTTAAAGGTGGTAATCAAGTATATGATATGTTGTAGTTCAAAAAATTGAAAAGGATAGAAGTCTATTTAAATAATATATATGTATACTTAAAATGAAACATGAAAGAAGGAAAATGATTTGGGAGCTGAACTTTAAGCCTGTATATATGGTGGGTAGTCAAAAGAAGGGGAGCTAAGGAAGCCATCAGAGGATGGAAAGAGAAAAATGTTGAGGAAAACCAGGATTTCGTGGGCATTTGGGGCCTGGCATAGATCTTGGGCTCCATAGATTAATATGTCATTGTATCAGGAAAACTACTGAAGTATTCTATAAAACTAAAGGATAAATTTACTAAAAATGTAAGTATAGTTTGATTAGAGAAATCCAAGTAATTTCTTAAGGGTTAAAATATGCCAGCGGCCCTGCCCAATGTGGTTCAGTTGGTTGAGCATCATCCCATGCACCCAAAGGTCATCAGTTTGATTCCTGTTCAGGGCACATACTCAGATTGCAGGTTCAATCATGTGCAGGAGACAACCGATCAATGTTTCACTCTCACATCGATATTTCTCTCTCAAAAAAAAAAAAATTTTTTTTTAAAGTCAAAATATGCCTATGGCCAAAGGAGAGCTGATTCATGTAATTATTTATTTAGTTTTTTACTTTATTAACATGAAACACCATTCCAACCTCATTAACCTTCAGGTGATCAGTGCTGGAACTAATTTTATTTAACATTTTTTAAAAATAAATCTTTATCGTTCAGATTATTTTATTTAACATTTTAAAATAAGTGATTCAAAAAACATACTGGCAGTAAATATTGCCAGATTTGCAGCTGACTCTGTGTGCTGTTTCAGGTAGTTAAAAGTCAAGCCAATAAGGAGAAGCTACAGGAATATCTTTTGATGAGTTTTCGTGTGGCAGAGAACAAGATAATGCATTTAGGAGGAGATATTCCAAGTTATATTTCTAGGACCTGAGTTATGACCCAGGTAGGGGATCCAGAAGTCATGGAAATAACTTCCTTGAAGGCATTTATTGTATTTGCTGCTGGGTCACAAAGTCCAAGAACATGTTTCAGAAAACAAAAATGATGTATATAAAAATAAGTATAAAAGGGGTTATCATTTTTTTTACTATTGTGTTCCAGGCTAAATGATTTGTAGTCATTTTTTCATTTAATTCTCTTAACAATTGTGAAAGGTGGGTGGCATTATTAAAGTGGAAATTTGAGTCAGGGAGATTAAATGATGTTCCCAAGTCAGTTAAATATGTATTGCAGTTGGTACTGTGGCCCTGGTCTTTTGATTGTTAATCCTAAAAGTTTCCCAAGATATTAAGAGGCATCTCTTAAAACATGTAATAGTTTAATTTAGGGTTTATGGAGTGCTGTTTTACTCCTTTGCTGTGGCATTACCACAAGAGACAGTATCTAGATTATTTTCAGAGGATTTAGAGACATCCCTTAAATTCCTGATTTTTAAGGAAAGGTAGGGATGTTTTGGTGTACAGTTTTACCCTCAAGATTGGTAAATAAGTACTGGTTGCCCATAAAATGTTTCTCCTTTTGATTTTACAAAATGCTGGGTAATTAATAGGCATTAGTAAATATAATATTAGTTAGTAAGGAAAATATTGTTTGGCAGAAAAGAACACCAGAGTAGAGTTCAGAGACCTAGATTATTCTAGTGGTGTGAAAATATTCTGATAGCATTGAAACAGGCATAACATTCTTGCTCTGGAAGGACGGGAAGACAGAAGCTGTGTCTTAAGAGAGGAACAGATGAAGAGGGTTTATGGAATTCTAGGCAGAGGGAATAGCAGTATGTTAGGTGAATCACTGAACTTTTTGAACAGCAGTTTCCTCAAATTTGAGTTAAAATATAAGAAGAACATCTTATTTTTAATTATAAGGGCATATATATTTGTTGATTTTGGAATCCCAAAAAATGAGGTAAGAACCAAGTAAGTATATGTAAAAGTGCTTTATAAATCTTTAAGTGCTCTACAATTAAAAGTGGTAGAAGAATACTTGTGTTCTTGTGAAGAGTGGACAAAGAGGATGCTGCAAAAACTTAGCAGGAGGAGAAACAAGTGGGGAAGGGAGGTGTTAAAGATGAAAGAAAGGAAATGGATAGATATGAAGAAAATTGAGTTACAGTTCTATTTGTGCCTGGGAATCAAAAGGAGGACAATAAGTCTGTCACTGAAGAATTTTAACATTAATTTACTGTAAGGAAGAAGCTCAGCAGTTAGTTGAAACATTTTATTCACTTTTCCACTTAGACTATATTGACCATGTTAATAGATAAGCTAACTGAGAGTTGGCTATATTATCTGATTGTTTCTTCAGTCATTACTGCTGTACAGGTTTAGCTAATGGCTTAAAATAGTATAAGGTACTCATAAAAACAAAATAAGCTGGACTGAGTTACTATTTATTCTAGATTATTAAAAAGAAAGGGCATAGTGTGTCTAAAGAAAAGGGTGAAGTTTGATCTCTTGAAATGAGTGCAGAAAAAAATTAGAAAGTCAGACTAGAACCAAGGTAAAATGGGAACAAATTGTGAGTAGTTTTATATGCCATAGTAGGAATTTGGATTTTTATTTTGTTTATAGGTAGGGAAGTGACACAAATAGTTTGGTGGTTTAGAAAACTGATTATAGCAGTAATAAAGAGAATAGTCTGGAGGAACAGAGATTGGAGACATTTATTCATCAAATAATACATGTGGCAGGCTGAGTGAATGTGGCTGTCTCTCTGGCCTCTGGTAGGTAGATTAGTGTCAAGGATGTCATTTAAGGCTCTGCCCTAGTTCAGGAAAGAGATAATGATGGCATGAATTAAGGAATTTGTAGTGGGGATAGAAACAAGAGCACTGATTTCAGAGATATTTAGGAGTTTGTCTTCCAGACTTCGTTAGTGTTTGGAGATGATAGAGAAAGTTGAGAATGAGTCTAAGGTTTCTGACTTAGCAGTAGAATAATATGTGCAAGTTTGGGGGGGCGGGAATACTGAGTTTGCTTTCAGATAATTCTATGCTTTTTAGATTAACATGATCAAGATATTATTTGGGAATATTGTTCTAGCTCAGCAGCATGATCAGGTTTATAAATATGATTTGGAAGGCATAGTTTAAAATTGAAAGTTGTGAAATTAGACGAGTAATTCCTAAGTAATAATGTATGCAGAACAAAGAGTACTGGCGCTTAGTTTGATTTTTAATTTTTGCCCACCTCCAGTCAGACCTCCACCCCCTAACATTATAAACAATACATAGAAATATTTGCTGTCAGAAATATTTGAATGTCCTTGAAACTGTACTGCATCCTGTCTGATCACCTGTACAACACAGGGAATTTGTAGACAAATGCACTTCCTTATTCCTCTCCTAAAGTCTCTTTTTAGAATCCTGTTTGCTTCCTTGGGCAAGTGAGCAAGTCTGAACAGATATTGAAGCCTAAAGGCTTTTTTCACCTTTAAAATCTAATGCAGAACAGCCATAATCAACCATCTCTTTCTCTCCTACCCCTCCAGCCCTATAGAGTTTAAGCCTCTGGCAACTAGAATGTCAGAGAGAAAAGTAAAAACAGCACAAGAAAATGAACCTTGAAAAGGACTGTAATCTTTTTAATTCACTGAACCCAAAGGGTCTACTCCAGTGATGGCGAACCTATGACATGCGTGTCAGAGGTGACACGCGAACTCATTTTTTTGGTTGATTTTTCTTTGTTAAATGGCATTTAAATATATAAAATCAAAATAAAAAAATAAGTCTTTGTTTTACTATGGTTGCAAATATCAAAAAATTTCTATATGTGACACGGCACCAGAGTTAAGTTAGGGTTTTTCAAAATGCTGACACGCCGAGCTCAAAAGGTTCGCCATCACTGGTCTACTCTATAACCAGGGGATGGAGTTAGTGAGTCATTATAAGAGATGTCCAAATTCAGTAAAATAAATACATATATTAGGAGCAAGATCTTCAACTGCTGAGAGAATTTGGAAAAAATCTGAGGTTTAGCACTTAGTGGAAAAGATGAGTTTTGGGTTCAGTCTTAAAGGAGGTAGAAAGACAAATCTGTGCAGTGAAGAGTAAGAATAACACTATTTAAGAGGTGAGGAAAACAGTATCAAGAAAGTGGGACATTAAGGAAGGAAAAAAAAGGAAACTGGTGAACAAGATTTTTATCTAAAATGCACAATATGAGTTGGGATTAATGAGAAATTAGGGTAGTTAGATGATTGAAGACTAAAATTTGGAATTGGAATTCCTTGAAGCACATAAGTAGAAAATTAAACATGAACAGAGGAATATTGATTTAAATGGCAATTAAGCACTTAATGGAAGATGACAACTGTTACATATAGTTAATAGTGTATATGGCACTGATTAGCTTATAAATTACCCAAATCCCTATTTTCTCTTTTTGTTTTCTTACGTACTTCTATAACCATGGTTCTCAAACTTTCCTGGGCATAAAAATTTTATGAAGCTCTTGTTTAAAATATAGATTCATCCATGTTACATGTAACTGTAGTTACTTCCTTTTAGTTGCTGACCAGTATTCAGTTATGTGGATATACTGTAATTTGTTTATTATTATTGCAGAAAGGTGTTTTTTTTCCATTTTTCAACTGTTATGACTAAAACTGCTATGAACATTCTTATACAAGGCTTTTTGTGACACATATATTCTGGATGAATACCTAGACGTGGAATTGCTGGGTTTTAGAATATGTGTGTGTTTAACATTATGAGGAACTGACAACAAATTCGAAGGTGGGTTTACCATTTTACATTTCTACCAGCAGTGAGTGTTCCTTTTATGGAAGAGTTTGGGTACAATTGCTGTTCTTCCTTAAATGTTTGATAGAATTTACCAGTGAAGCCACCTGGGTCTGCAGTTTTCTTTGTGGAAAGGTTCTTAATTAAGGATTCAATTTTTAAAAGAATGATATAAGACTATTCAGATCTTCTATTTCTTTTTATGCCTGTTTTGGTAATTTGTATTTTTCAAGGAAGTTGCCCATTTTATCTTAACTTGTCAAATTTATCAGCTTGAAAATAAATTATATATGTTATAAAACAGTTTTCCTTTTTATGTTGGTAGGATCTATTGGATGCTCCCTCTTTCATTCTGATATTGGATTCATTTTCTTCTCCCTCTCCCCTTGATTAGTCTAGTTAGGGGTTATCACTTTTATCAGTCCTTTAAAATAGTCAACTTTTGGTTCTTTCGATTTTTTTTCCTGTGGTTTATCTGTTTTGTGTTTTATGATTTGAGCTCTTTCATTAATTCTTTCCTTCATCCTTATTTTGGGTTTAATTTATTCTACTTTTTCTAATTTTTTAAGGTGAAAGCTTAGTTCATTGATTTTAAAATTTATTTTTTAAAATATCAACATTTAAAGCTATACATTTTCATTAGCATTTCATTCAAAATATTTTCTAATGTCGCTTGTAATTTTTTTTTTTGACCCATGGATTGTTCCAAAGAGTATTGTCAAATAATTTTCAAATACTTGGGATTTTCCAGGTATCTTTTTAGTTACTGTGTTTTCATTTAATGCTATTTTGGTCAGAGAACATAGTCTTTTACTTTTTAATTTATCTTTATTGTTGAAAGTATTACAGATGTCCCCTTTTTTCCTCCCTTCATCTCACTCCCATCCCCCACCCAGGCCTTCACCAAACTTTTGTCTGTGTTCATTAGTTATGCACATAACTTCTTTGGTTAATCTCTTCCCACACACTTCTCCCCTCCCCCTTCCCTCTGAGATTCAGTCTATTGTATGCTTCCATGTCTCTGGATCTATTTCTGATAACATATTCTTAATACAATATTTAATACTTTTTACATTTCCTACAATAAGCATGTACTCATAGTCGGACACACACACCCCCCAAAAAATTACTTTAATTTTAAAAATTCTGATAAAATTAATGATTGGGAGGATAAGGGAAGAAGGATTTAGGTGATTTTAGTTTTTTTCATCTTAACCGTGCCTCTTTTCCATTTTTGCATATATTTTAAACTGATCTTTATCAGTAAGTGAAAGAGACATTTATTCTTACACTGTATGTGTAATACATATTCTAAACTGTTCCCAAACTAAGGCAGTGCCCCATGTTTCATAGTTTAAAAGTGTGGGTTTCTATCAAATAATTCTTTGTATACTTAAAGATATTTAATATTTCTTTCTTTCCTTTTTTCTTTTTTTCAAAGTTGGTGTTTTTTTTTTTTTAATATGTTCTTATTGATTTTTAGAGAGAGAGGAAGGGAGAGGGATAGAGAGATAGAAGCATCTATGAGAGAGGAACATCATAGATTGGCTGCCTCCTGCAGGTCCCCTACTGGGGATCTAGCCCCAACCTGGGCCTGTGCACTAACTAGAAATTGACCCGGCAACCTCTTGATTCCTAGGTCTGTGCTCAACTGAGCCATGGGTTCCAGAGTATTTTTTAAAGATGTTTTTGTCTTCCTTTCTCAGCCACTGCAACTACCCACCTCCTTGCAGATATGGATGTTCTTATGTTAAAGAAAGAATGGAAATCATAGTCTTTAGTTTTCTTAATAAAATATTATATTGCTGTCTCTATCCAGGGCATCATAGGCATATGGACCTGGTACTCTTCAAGAACTCACTCTAGTGGCTCAGCTTCACATTTTTTGCTATATAAAGAACATATTAGAAATCCAGTGGAGAAAGTTAATATTCAAAAGAAGAGACAAAGGAATGTTATGGTCAATGAACAAAGAAATAGACATCTCCAAGGAGGTGCCATTCATAACAGACCTCAAAGAATGACCTTAACTTGAATAGTCTGGTGTCTGTTCCTCAGCAATTGTAGATCTAGAAACTCAGTTTGATCAGGGGAACTGGTTTCATGCTAAGCAAATTACTGAAGACTCATGGAAAACAAAGCTAATTTCTTAATTTAAGTTAAGATATAATATCCAATCATGATGGTTTGTTAGTCCACATCTTCACTATAGGGCTATATCTACCAAAGGTATGTGAACAGTTGGGTCCACTGATGAGAGTGTTTTCCTAAAGGCTTAAGACAGTGGCACATTCTTTGATTACCTTATTTTTAGGCTTTGTAAAATATTCTGTAGCTGTGGGACATTTTCTGAACCTCCGGAGCCTCAATTTTCTCATCATGACAATTGTGATGATAACTAGCCAAGTCATAGGATTGTTGTGAGAACTAAATAAGATAATCTATTTAAAGTTACTAGGACAACATCTAGCACATAGTTGTCATTCAGGAACTGTTAAGATGATTTGTTTTTTTCTACTTCTGGGTTTTAGGTCTGGAAGTTAAGAAGGGCACTCTTGACCTTTTTCTTGCTGCCTGCAGACATTGCTTGGAACTCTACTGCACTTGGTGTTCTAGAGGTACTAAGAGTATTTGATTTACAAGAATATTGTTCTGAGTCATAAGAATTAACTCAATCTAGGGAAGAACTGCGATGAATCTTTTCATAGGTTATGTTTTACTGTGAGATCTAGCCATTTTAATATTTTGAGACTAAAGTAAGAATTGTTCTTTTAAAGAATTCATTAGTGTTTGCTTTTCCTGTTTGGCATTTCTAAAAACAGTTTGATATTTCTTGTAGAACAAACAAGTAAAATCCAGATAACAAATTTTATAAGTTGTTTTACTCATAGCTGACAACTTAGTAAGGTTTATGTTCTATGGATAATATTTCTAATTTTTATATTAATAGATCATGATGTTCTAAAGGACCTGATTGATTCCCTTTCTTTCAGATAAGCTTACTAAGACCCAGAGAACCAGCCTGAAACTAAGCCAGACAGCTGATGCATCATAGGGGGTCCCTGGGACTGTGAGGTGCCAGTGCAGCTGGGCCCAGGACAGTGAGGCCCTTGATACAAGAGTTTGTGCTCTGGAGGAGGCCAGGAGAACAGCCACATGGTTGTGAAAAGATGGAATTGAATTCAAATAGTGAGCTTGCCATAGGCCTGAGTTGCAGAATTCCTTCTAGAAGGAGCCCCTGCCTGCCCCTTCTTCCTTGCTTAGCCAAATCCAAAGCAGCGGTGAATGAACAAATGTCCTTTTTGTGTCAGGTACCTTGCCTACTAACTATACACTGGGGAGCAGTTGAAACATACCCGAGAGTTTTTAATGGCAGAGCTGAGACAGGCCTCTAGACTCCAGTACATTCTTCTTTTCACTGTACTCCAGTGTCTCTCAACATCAGATGAAATTATTTTCTCTTCTGAGTTACCAGAATGTTTTGATGTCTGTTTAGATGTTATTCTCTAATTGTTGTACATAACAGTTTTTTATTTACAGTTCTGGTGTCTATCTCATGAGTCTGTATTGTCTCCTCAGCTAAGTCCTTGAGGACCTGTACCATTTTGATCTCTTTTGTATGACCCTTAGGGCTTGGAATATTTAAGTACTCAATAATTAACTTGTTTAGCAGTAGATAAATATTTGTTGTCAAATTTTCATTGCCCCAAGCTTACATATTAACATACTTTCAGCTGTAGAAACAGCTGGATTTGCTACTTAAAGCTCATATCCCCAGAAGATTAAAGATTGAAAAGTTATAAAAATGCTGTTGTCATTTAAAAGAAGTTGAGTGCTTCTACCGATAACTTACATTTAATGTTTAGAAACTAGGACACAGTTAGGGATGGTGAGGTTGGTTACTTATCTAAATAAATGGCTTTGGTCATATGGTTGTGTTTTGTTTCTTAAAACTCACAATCTAAGATCTAACTTTTATGGCAGTCACCCCAAAATACATATAGTTATAGAGAATACTTTCTTGAATTATAATCCTTTGTGTGTTTTGGTGGACTCGTTTATTTTTGGGGACACACACACAAAAAAAGAAATATTTTATACCTGCTTAGGATGGTTTGCTTAGTACTTGGTCCCAGTCAGCATTTTCCACCCCCCAGCTTTATTGAGGTATAATTGACAAATAAAAATTGTTAATATTTAAGATATACAACATTGTGATTTGATACACATATACATTGTGAAATGATTATGACAAGTTAATTTACATAGCTATTACCTCACATAGTTATACCCCCCCCCCTTTTTGGTGACAACATTGAAGATCCGCTCTTAGCAAATTTCAAGTATACAATGCAGTACATTAACTATAGTTAATGCCATATATTAGGTCCCCAAGAAATATTCATCTTATAAGTGAAAGTTTATACCCCTTAACCAATATCTCCCCATTCCCCCTCCCCCCTCCCAATCCCTAGAGAAATGAAAACTTGTATTCACAGAAAAACTTGTACATAAATGTTTTAACAGTTCTATTCATAATTGCCCCAAACTGGAAATAATCCAAGTGTCTTTCAACAGGTGACTAGATAAATAAATTGTAGTGCAGTTAATCAATGGAATACTATTGAGCAATAAAATGAATGAATTATTGACACATGCAACAGCTTGGATGAGTTTCAAAAGCATTATGCTGAGTAAAAGAAGCCAGTCTCAAAAGGTTACTTACTGTATGATTCCATTTATATGACATCAGTGGTTGTCATGGGTTAAAACAGGATAGTTAGGGGTTAGGGGTATGACACAAAGGGATAGTATAAGGGATTTTTGTTTTGTTTTGTACCACTTTTTTCACTTCCTGTCTTATTTTGAGTTACTTGAATAGTTTTTAGTATTCCATTTTATTTTATCTATTGTGGGGTTTTTGTTTTTTTTACTTTATCTCTTTCTAGTGTCTATGTGTGCATGGTTGCTTAGGGATTATAATATACATACTTAAATTTTCATAGTCTACTTAGAATAAATATTTTTCCACTTGAGTGGGATGTAGAAGTCTTAACACTATTTATGTCTCTTTACCCTCCTCCTTTTTTATTTTATTTTCTTATATATTACTTCTACATACATAGAACACCCCATCAAACATTATAGTTTTTGCTTTTAACCGCCAAACATTCAAGAAGAGAAAAATAATTTATTATATTTACTCAGATGGTTATAATTTCTTTGTTCTTTCTTCATTACTAATGTTCCATTTTTTCCTTTGGCATCATTTTCCTTCTACCATTTAGTAATTCTTTTAGAGTATATCTGCTGGCCATGAATTCTCTTAATTTTACCTTCATCTGAGAGTGAATATATCTGAAGAATATATTCACTGGATATAGAAATTCTGTGTTGACAGTTCTTTTCTTTGGGTCCTTTAAAAATATGCCATTTCTTTCTGCACTTTGTGGTTTCTGGTGAGAAATTTAGATTCATTCAAATTGCTGTTTCCCTATTAATAGTATGTTACTGTGTGTGTGTGTGTGTGTGTGTGTGTGTCTACTTTCCAAGTTTTCCTTTGTCTTGAGTTTTTATCAGTTTGACTATGATGTGTCTGGGTATGGGTTTCTTGGGGGTTTGTTTTTTTGTTTTTTTTTTGGTCCTCTGAGCTTCTCAAATCTGTATATATGTTGTGTCACCAAGTTTGAAAACTTTAAAAGTCATTATTTTCTTAAATACTTTTGTGCATTCCACTCTTCCACTCTCCTTTCAGGATGCCAGTAACACCAACATTAGGCCTTTGTTATCCCAAAGGTTCTTGAGGCTCTTTTCATGTTTTGTTCTATTTGATGTTCAGACTAGATCATTTCTATCAATCAGTCTTCAAGTTCACTGACTTCCTTTTATCATCTCCATTTTGCTTATTGAGACTTGAAGTGAATTAATGTATTTTTCATTTTTCAAATTTCCATTTGATTCTTTTCCTTTGCTGAGTCTCTCTATTCATTTCAAGAATGTTTGCCCTTCTTGGAGCATTTTTGGTAACAGCTGCTGTAAGATCTTCGTCAGGTAATTCCAACATTGCATCATCTCAATGTTGATGTCTGTTTATTGTCTCCTGCAAGTTGGGATAAATGATGTATTCACAGAAGCCATAGACCCTCTCAATAATTTTGTCTCTTGATACTTCTATGAGGTAATAGTTGCTGCCACTTTTTATTTTTTTGATTGGGCATACATGGTTGTTTTTAAAACTATAAGTTTACAAAAATAATACATGATATTACAGAAAAATAAAAGAATACTACCTTCTTGCATAAAAATTAAAACAAACATAAGGAGCACTGATTTTTTTCTGCCTCACTCATATTTTTAACTCTTCTTTGATAGGAAAGGTATTTGACCATCAAATACCAGGTTCCTATTATAGGTAGATGCTGTTCAGCTATGACAGCCACTTGTAAAAGGATACAATGTGTGCAGGCAGATAATAAAAATAAAATGTATTATAATCAGATGCTCATAGTTATACTGTAATTCTTTGACCTCAGTTTACTTTAAACAGCAGGTATTCCAATCTTTACCTCAGCCAGACATTGCCAAATTATATGTATGCTCTTCTTTGTTGTCCAGATTCCTCTCCCTTAACTATCACAGGAGTCCTAATTTTTTCTTTCTGCCAGGTATTATTTCTTCTAGTCCTCAGCATGTACAGAAATACTAGTTTGCCTTTCTCTTATAGAACTAAGTTTCTCTCCCTCACCATAGCTTAATCCATACTGCTTTGTTTTCTGACTGAGGCATTTGGATCTTCTAAAATATGCGGAAGATCATCTGAATTCATAGTCATTTAATACTAGAGGCCGGATGCACGAAATTCGTGCAAGAGTAGGCCTTCCTTCCCTCGGCTGCTGGCACCGGTTTCCCTCTGGCACCTGGGGCCCAGGCTTCCCTGCGGCTGCCAGCAGGCACCCAGGACCTGGCTTCCCTCGCAGCCCCAGCTTCATCTGGAAGGTCATCCTTCCAGACCTCTGGTCTAATTAGCATATTACGCTTTTATTATTATAGATGACCAAGTACAGGAGTAAACATCTTTTTCAGCATGGCATGGAAGAAGACTCTTTAAGTCTGTTTTTCCAGCTTTGGGGTTGCTTTTTCTTTTACTTCATTCCACCAACCTTATACGTCAGTCATCTGAACCACTCCTCATCCTTTGGAAAGTCAGACCCTTTCCTGCATCTGTGCCTTTACATTACCTGCCTGAAACTGAAATGCCTTTCTCCACTTGGCAAGTAACTATTCATTCTTCAAAACCTTGCTCAACATCACTTTTTCTGTGAAGCCTTCCCTGACCCCCTGCATTCGTTAGAATTATGTACAGTGACAAGTAACTGAACCACCAAAATAACAATGACCTTAAAAACAAGAGAGGATTTATTTTTCTCCCATAAAAATTTGGAATTTTCAGTGTAAGGCTGAAATGACAGCTCTTCACAAAATCACTAAGGAAGTAGTTTCCAGTAACTGCTTCAGAATCTCTCATATCTCTCAGACCTTTGTCCTCCTGGCCCAAAGTTGAGGTATCTTTGTTTTAAGCAGCATGAGTATGAAGGAACAAAAACGAAAGGTCTTATGCAAGCTATCTCTTAAAGTTTCCCTAAAGCTCCCACACGACATTTCTGCTTGCATCTCATTGGCTTGAACGAAGACTGAATAATGTGTCTTTGTTCTTGGCAACTGTGTGCTAGCTAATTATATTATTACTAGAGGCCCAGTGCACGGATTTGTGCACCAGTTGGGTCCCTCAGCCTGGCCTGTGCCTTCTTGCAATCTGGGGCCCCTCGGAGGATGTCAGACTGCTGGTTTAGGCCAGATCCCGCAGGCTTGCCCTAAACCGGCAGTCCGACATCCCCCAAGGGATGTAGCAGTAGCCGGGGAGGAGCCCGAGCAGGGGCCGAACACAGCACCACCACCGCTCGGTAGCTGCCGCAGAGGCGGGAGAGGCTCCCGCTGCCACAGCTGCTCGTCAGCCATGAGCCTGGCTTCTGGCTGAGCGGTGCTCCCGCTGTGGGAGTGCACTGACCACCAGGGGGCAGCTCATGCATTGAGCATCTGCGCCCTGGTGGTCAGTGCGTTGTCATAGCTACTGGTCGAGCAGTCGACCGGCTGTAATGGTCGCTTAGGCTTTTATATATATATATATAGATGGAAGAAAGGAAGAACAAGTAGGCGGTACAACTAGCAGTGTGTTATGCTTCCCCAGCCAGAGGTAGTTGCTTTGTGCTTTGAGTTCCCAACAGGCCTCTAATTAATTAGCATTTAGGTTGTATTATAATTAGTTTGCCTTGTCTACTAGATTGTGCACTTCTCAGAGATTATGATAGTCTTATTTTTTTAATATATTTTATTGATTTTTTACAGAGAGGAAGAGAGAGGGATAGAGAGTTAGAAACATCGATGAGAGAGAAACATCGACCAGCTGCCTCCTGCACATCTCCTACTGGGGGTGTGCCCGCAACCAACGTACATGCCCTTGACCGGAATCGAACCCAGGACCTTTCAGTCCGCAGGCCGACGCTCTATCCACTGAGCCAAACCGGTTTCGGCTGATATTCTTTTTTTTTTCTAGCAGCTTATGTAAAGTTTAGTACCTAGTCTGCTCATAAAGTATTGAGTGAATGGATAAAGACATTCAAGAAGATTACAGCAAAATTATCAGAGACATAAGAAGTTGATATTTAAATACTCCTGTGAACAAGAGTAATTGCTTATGTAGACACTGATATCTTAGACTTAACTTTTTTCTATGTTCTCTACTATGTGGAGAGAAGTGGATACTTCCAGTAATAGAGAGCATAGCTTCTTTTCAAAATTGATTAACCACGCAGAACACAAAAGGTTGTGTTTACTTAAAAGGTTGTATATTCTTCTCTGTTATACTGGCTTTTCATGGTGATAAAATATACATGAATGATACCATTTTTACCATTTTTAAGTATACTTTTCTGTGGCATTAAAGTACATTCACATTGTTGTACACTAATTACTACCAACCATCACCAGAGCTTTCTTCTCTTCCCCATTGAAACTCTGTACCCATTAAACACTAACTCCCCATTTCCTCCTGCCCCCAGCGTCTGGCAACCATCATTCTACTTTCTGTCTCTGAATTTGACTATTCTAGGAACCTCATATAAGAGGAATCAGACAATATTTGTCCTTTTGTGATTGGCTTATTTCATGTAGCATAATATCATCAAGATTCATCCATGATGCAGCATGTATCAAAATTTCTTTTCTTTTTAAAAAAAAATTGTGTTTTTATTGATTTTAGACAGAGGAAAGGAGAAAGAGAGAGAGAGAAAAAAACATTGATGTGAGAGAGAAACATCTATCAGCTGCTTCCTGCATGCCCCCTATTGGGGATGGAAGCCAGCAACCCAGGCATGTGCCCTGACCAGGAATCAAACTGGCAACCTCTTTCTTAGTGTCTGGGACGATGCTCAACCAACTGAGCCACACTGGTGAGGGCAGAATTTATTTTCTTTTTAAAGCTGAATATATTCCATTATAGATTGTACCATTTTTTCTTTTTATCCTTTCATCTGGATGCTTGGGTTGCTGTATTACACTGTTTTTTTTGTAAGGTTTTTACTTGCTACAAGTATTTTCAATACAAATAGTGTCTTATTCTATTGTAATTTCACCACCACTACCCCCAAACATACCTTTTTATAAGGAAAGTACAAAGAACATAAAAACAATCATCTATGTTAGGAACTTACTTTGGGAAGTAATCAACACCTCTCCCAGTCATAGTTTCTGAAGTATAAATTAAAAAGTAAAATTAAGTTATGGAAAACATTATCTTGGTGTCAAATCTAGGTACAAGAGTGGAATTGGAAGAAAATATAGTGGCTTTTCACAAGAAAAGATTAGATTTTGTTTTAATGGAGAATTTCTTGATTTATGGTAAAGACACAGGCAAGTTCAACCTATTAATCTCTATCCTTTTGAAATATGGAGGTTTTACCATGACTGGACAATGAAGAAAGAAATTTTTACAGCTATAGCTTGGTGGATTTTGCTTTTATAAAATTTCTCTAACATTAAAGAGAAAAGGGTTAAGAATGGGTGGAGTAAGGAAAATTAGCCCCATTCTATCACCTGACCTCTTTTGTTGTCAAATAATAATTATTGAATGTTTGATTGCCTAGTAAACTCTGAGTTTTGGCCTCTATCCCACTAGGCACATTATCCAAATTAGCAATCAAATTTTTTTACTAAAATTCTCTGACCAAGCTTTCAAATAATTGCTTATGTAGAATACATGCCCAGTGGTTTAAATAGAATTTCATAGACACTTCCCCATTGCAGCTAATTGTTTAATCCATTTGGCAGAATGAGTCATACTTCACTAGCCAGCTCACAGACCAGCTGTTGATTTAGTTATCTGAGCCAAGACCCAAGTACCAGAATAGAATAGAGCACCTTGGCCTTGACACCTTTTTGTCTTTTTCTAAAAAACCTGATGTAAAGTTTTTCATTTCTCCCCTAGGTGTACTGTTATAGAGATAAAATTGACATGTCTGAAACGATCTGAGAAGAAAACAACAAATTGTAGCATTAGTAATAAACCCTTTTAGAGAAATTAGAACTTGATGTAGACATTAAAAATAGAATTGAATGGTGAAGGACAGAGTAGTGGTGGAGGTGTTTCAGAGTAAGGAGAATTAAGGCCTAATTATGGATGTCAGTCAGTGAAAGTCAGGCACAAGATGTGTGTAGCTGTTGAGTGTTGCTGAAAGGAAATGAGTCTGGTGGTGGTATGAGTATAGGAGGAGAGGAGAGACTAAGGTGTTGTAGAAATCTAGGAATGTAGCAATAGAAATCTGGACAAGGTTACTGGTAGTGAAAGTGCAGAGCAAAGGTAAATTTGAGAGCCATTTTGGAAAAGAAATTGTCAACTTGGTAATATTAAATATAACGGTGTTGCCTGGCCAGAGTGGATGACATCGTCTCATGAACCGAAAGGTCACTGGTTCAATTCCTAGTCAGGGGGCATGCAGGAGGCAGCTGATTCATGTTTCTCCCATTGATGTTTCTCCCTCCCCCTTCCTCTCTCTCTAAAATCAATAAAAACCATATTTAAAAATAAAAAATAAATATAATGGTGTTAAGTGGAAAATAATAAAATAAAATTTTTCTAAGAAATTCCACAGAAACGTGGTACTGATGATATCCCAATTTGAGAGAAATCTTAAGTTAATTTTAGACATAGTGAATTTGAGGGGCGATGAGGAATAGCCAAATTGAGACATTTTTGTAGGCCATTAGTGGACTGAAAAGTGGATGGAATATAAGGACTGCAAATGTGCTTCCCATAAAAATCCAGCTGTACTCAAGGAGGTAACAGTTGGTTCTAGAAAAATACCTGATTATAACTGTAAAGACAAGAACATACGTTCTCATAGCATATATATATATATATATATATATATATATATATATATATACTCTTAAAATCAAATAAAAAAATTTTCCCCATTAGCTTCATTTCAACTGAAGGGACTAGGTTAGTTAAATAGATGAAATTCATAAATTATATCCAGGAAACTGAAGTTCTCCCATATTGTTAAGTAAGAAAGTGGAATCCAAATTGCCTTATATGGCTATTAAGATGCAGAACAGGGCAAAAACTAGATTCTTTAATAAAAAACATATTTGAATAGAAATTGTGGCAGAAAAATGTCATATCAAGGATACTTATGTTCTTGAATAATGTAAGTTAAGTTACTGAATTAACTACTTAATATGTAGTTTAACTTCATAAGATTTAAAGTAAATCTACCACTATGTAATTGGATGTTTTATGGATCATTTTTAGTGGAACATTTAGTTATATCTGCTGTGCCAAATGTTTATGGCTTTCTCTCTCGGAATGGCTCTCTGTGTATGTAGCAGCCATATGGAGTCAAGTAGAAAAAACTTGGCAAAGGATTATTTCTCTTATAATTAGATTTGAAATTTTGTTAAGATATAATATGTAACAGTAATGATAAAGGTAATATAATGAAAGAAATAATAGTCTAGTGTAGAGATGGACTATTATTTGGGTTTCACTGAAGATACCTGAAGGTTGTTAAGTAGCCCTTTGCTAGTAGTACCTACAACAAATACTGCTTTCTGCTTTCTCTGTGTATACTTTTTTGTTGTTCTTTATTTCCCATGATGAAATCTAACATGTACAGAACAGTGTGTAAAATACATATAAAGGTACAGTTTAATGGGTAATTATAAGGCATTCACCACCCAAGTTAAGAAATACAACATTGCCAGTCTACCGTACTTGTGCTATGTGCCCTTACCAGTCAAACCCTACATGTCTCTATTCTATCCATTCTCAGAAGTAGCCATATTCTTATATTTTTCCTTCTCTCAGAAGTTTACATCCTTAAAGATGAAATTTACATCTTATATACACACATATACAGACATATGTATATATGTCAATATATAGTCTTTTGTGTCTGACTTATTTTTGTGCCATTCATTTATTTGTGTATAACATTTCATTTCTCTAATCCATTGTACACATACTATCCTACTATATGAATATACCATAATTTGTGTATTCTGTTCTGTTTCATAATATTGAAAAACTCTGCTATGACTGTTATTGTATATTTTTCTTGGTGTGCATGGGTATCAGTATCTCAAGATCTAAATTTATGAGTGGAATTGCTGGATCATAGTAAATTTATATTTTCCATTTACAGCATAATACCAAAGTGTTTGCTAAAGTGGTTATACCAATTTATTCTCACCCAACAGAATATGAGCATTCCTGTTGTTTCACATTCTCACTATCACTTGGTATTGACAAACTTAAATATTTTGGGCAAGAGAATGGTGTCTCTTTTGGTTTTATGAAGGAGGATGAGCCCCTTTTTAATATTTGGGTTTCTTCTTGTGATGTGCCTATTAAAGCCTTTACCCACTTGGTTATCTGGTCTGTTCTTACTTACTTTTAGGAGTTCTTTATATTTTCTGGATATTAGTCTCTTAATCAATATTGTGTGTTGAGAATTTTGTTTCCTACCCTGTGTTTTTGATAACTAGTATAGTTTCTAATTTTAATGTAATGTAATTTATCATTCTTTCCCCTTATAGATCATACTTTTTAAATATTCCAGTAGAGATTTGTCCTAGGTACTTAACAGCACTGATGCTATTGCAAATGGTACATATTTTTTACATATCATTTTCTCCTTGTTGCTGACACAATAGATATTTTATATACTGACTAGTCGCTTGGTACACGAATTCATGCACATTTGAAAGGAAATTAATTAGAAGAAATATTTTAATATCGTTATTTGCCCTTTCTCTATAATAGAAGTGTCAACCAAATTCACTATCAACAATAACAGATGGGAACACACACGTGATTGGCACCAGCGAGAGTTTTATATGTATCGCGCATGCACGAGTCAACTTAGCCTTTTATAGATATAGAGCATACTTGCTTAATTAAACCTGCTTTCTGATTTAGCTGAACTTTTTCCAGCCCGGTGAAGCACCCCAACTTCTCTTTCAGGTAATTGTCAGCAACACAGCAGTAAATATCAACACAAAGCAGATTATTATTGTAGATCACGCAGGGAGAACAAAGGGTAAAATATTTAACTGAAGCAGTATTTGACTATATTCTGCACAGTGAGAAAACCTGAAGTCATTTTCAAGGTTCACCATTTCTTCTTTTCAGTCGGGTAAAGTTTCTAAACTTTCTAAATCTCCATTTTCCAGCTAATGAAAAAAAATAGGATTCCACCGAGTCTCCTATCTACCTACTCCAGGACTTCTGTGAGAATCAAATGAGATGAGGCACAGGAAAACGCTTCGCACACATTTGGTTATAGTGTAAAGTGTTTGCACCTGGCTCTAAAGCAAGTCGTGTTCCTGGGCTGAAGAAACTGCAAGGAGGCTAGTTGTCACTAGGGCAGGCGTGGGTAACCCCTGGCACGCGTGCCAAACATGGCATGCCAGTAACTTTTGCTGGCACGCAAAACCCTCTCTTATAATCTCTCATTTACAATTTTTTTCTTAATATCGACTTCTTTATTTTTCAGATAAATTCAGTGTAGGTGCATCTTAGATAAATAAATAATTTTACATAACAAGTTATCTTAAAGACCATACACATGGATTAACGAGAGAGGGGAAAAGCAATTTCTATGCCTCTGCCTTAACTCTCCCTGCCTTCCTAGATCCGACCAGTGTTTTGGTTTCATCCACATACGCTTGTGAAGCTCTGTTCTCAGTGATGAATTTTTTTAAGTCTCGTAATAGGAGTAGCCTAATGGATGAAAGTAGTAGCTCGTGCATATCTCTGAAGGTCACGAAATATAAACCTGATGTAAAATCTCTGTCATCAGTGATGCAGCAGCAAAAGTCCCACTGATAGTATCAAACGGAGTCATAAAGTTTTCTTTCGGACTATCAGTGTACATGTATACATTAAAAAATAAATGTATTTTTCATCATCATATACTGTGTTTTTGTCGCTCGAATGAATTTTATTATTTCTTCAAGGTTCTTCACATACGTACACCTTAAGAGATATCAAGTAGACGTAACATGTTCTCAAAAAATTAGAAGAATTTTTCCTTCTCGCAGAAGAATTTTGAGTCAGAGATTTTGCTGGTTTTGGCATGCACTCACAAAAAGGTTGCCCACCCCTGCACTAGGGGGAGGAAGCCAGGTGTTGCTATGTGTCATCATTACCCGGACCGCGGGGAAGGACACTTAGCATATTAGCCTTTTATATATATATAGACTAGAGGCCTGGTCCACGAAATTTGTGCACTTGGGGAGTGGAGGGGGTCCCTCAGCCCGGCCTGTGCCCTCTCGCAGTCCGGGAGCCCTCGGGGGATATCTGACTGACGGCTTAGGCACACTCCCCGCAGGGAGCGGGCCTAAGCCAGCAGTTGGACATCATTAGCGCTGCTGCACTTGCCAGCTGTGAGCCCAGCTTCTGACTGAGCAGTGCCCCCCCTGTGGGAGCGCACTGACCACCAGCGGGCAGCTCCTGCGTTGAGCAGGATTGGGCCGAAACTGGCTCTCCAACATCCCCCAAGGGGTCTCGGATTGCGAGAGGGCACAGGCCAGGCTGAGGGACCCCACCGGTGCACGATCAGGGCCGGGGAGGGATGCGGGAGGGCTCCAGGGCATGTCCGGTCCATCTTGCTCAGTCCCAATCGGCCGGACCCCAGCAGCAAGCTAACTTACTGGTCGGGGTATCTGCCCTCTGGTGGTCAGTGCACGTCAAAGCCACTGGTCGGCTGTCTGCTCCCTGGTGGTCAGTGCACATCATAGCGAGTGGTTGAGCAGCCTTAGCATATCATTAGCATATTACACTTTGATTGGTTGAACAGATTACTAGACACTTAGCATATTAGGCTTTTATTATATAGGATTTATATCTACCAACTTTCCAAATTCATATCATTCTAATCATTTTTGGTAGAGCATTGTAGATTTTTGAAATGCACAATTATTTTATCCAGAAATAATAACTGTTTGTTCCTCCCAAAGCTATAGAGATAAAATTAATCACTGCCTTTTATTTCTTAACTTGCCTTATTCTGCTGACTAGAATCTTTATTACAATGTAGAGTAGAAGTGATGATAATAAGCATCTTGTCTTATTCCGGTCTCAGCATTTCATCAAGGATGAGGTTAGCTATCATTTTTTAGAAATGTTCTTTATTAAGTTAGGAAATGTTTAGTTTTCACTCTTAGTTTGCTAAATATTTTCTTAACAAATGGATGTTGAATTTTATTAAATGCTTTTTCTACATGTCATGAGCTACATATTTTTTGTTCTGTAACTATCGTATAATGAATTATACTAATTGATTTTCTAATGTTAATGCAACCTTGTATTCCTAAGATATGTCTAACTTGACCATTTTTATATACTGTTAGATTCAGCTTGCTAATATTTTGTTTAAAAAACTTATATCTATACTCATGACTGAGATTGGCCTGTATCCTTTTTTCTCAAAGTTTCCTTGTTAAACTTTGGTGTTAGGTTATATTAGCCAAATAAAATAAATTGGAGAATGTTTCTCTCTGAAAGAGCTTGTGTAAGATTGGAATATTTTGTTTTTCCTTAAATAATGATAGAATTCACCAATGAAGTAATTTGGGTCCAAGGTTTTCTTTTTGGAAAGAATTTGACTACTGATACTTTTATCTCCTGTGGACTCTTGTTTTCAGTCATGTCTTCTGTGTACTTGTATTTGAATGTGCCTCCTGCTTATTGTCCTTAAAATTACTTGTGAGTATTCTTTGAGGCCTAGAATGAAAATGTCTTCCTTCAGTGTGGGTTTATCTTTTCTTTTTTTAAGATATGTAAAGGTATCCCTAACCGAGGAATATTTTCAAAGAATTTCACAGCTTGAAGTTCCCTGGATTAGGAGTCCATGCAAACCCAGACTGCAAACTCTACCTAGGCTGGTCTGACTTCTTAGGGATCTATATCCTCAGATGTTTTACCCGTCATTCTTTTTTTCTCACTTCTCCCTGGGCTAAAACAACCTTCTCTTCAGTCTCCTGGGGGTGGGATTTAGGGTTTGGTTTTAGTTATTGTTTATCTTTGATTGAGATTATAGCCCGTTGGGATCCTGGTTTAATGTGTTAAAGAGTTCCCTTGGACTCTCCACCTTTTGAGGAATCTGTACTTTGAAATTTGTTCCCCTAATCCTGTGAGGTCACTGAAATCAAAGACTTAACTTGTTGAACTCTACCTGCAAATGCCCTCGGGGTCATTGTCTTTAGGGGGTTCTTATTATCTCTCTGGGTTCCAAATTGTCCCTAGAATTTGGTCTGACTGTTTCCCACCATCTTGTCAGCTTTTTATTTTAAGCTATTTTGGGACTTTTTGGATCTAAGGACTTTTAATTGTTTTCAGCAAGGAGGTTGGTCTGAAAAATCCTAGACTACCAGAAATGGTAGTCTTCTTGTTATTTTTCTCCACTTACTCTTCTGTTTACCATTTTTTCTTCAGCTTCCATGTTAATGTCTTAGTTTCACAACATTTGTATATTGAGCACCTAATTCATATATATATATTGAACATTTAATATGTACCAAGCATGGCCCAAGACAAAGTCCCTTTTTTCTTGAAACGAACATTGTAGTAAATTCTGGATTGCCTGGAAACTTGAAGCACAATAGGACAGAAGTTTCCAAACTGATCCACAGAGCATTAGTGTCCTGTGAAATCTTAATAAGGTTGCCATTGTCAAGTGAGGTCGAGAAATAATGCTGAGGAGGATATCCTTTTCAGAGAGCAAAGGCATTAACTTACTTGAACTGAAACCTTTATTTGTAGAGTACTTCTTAATATCTTGTAGAATAGAATTCCAGGGAACATTATTTATGAACTGGTAGAGTAGGACCAAAGTATTAAACATCTCTATATTACATATTGTCACAGAGAAATTTCAGCTCCTGCTTTCCCACAGTCATGTCTAAGGGGAACGTTTGCTGAGGGAGAAAAACAAGGCAGATGTGCTCCACATTATGAATGACCTTCCCTTACTTGGCCATAGGTGGCTGGAAGACGTAGGTATCCACATCAAAGATGCCAGTCACAGGTGGGCTAGCACAACAAGTTTTGTCCAAATGGGAACAACTGAGCCAATCAGGTTCTCACAGATCTCATTGGCTGGTTAAAGAAATATAGCTCTTGCTTTTAATTTTCTGTATGGATGTATTCAGGATTAACAAGTAAGGGGGGAGTGGTGGTTACTATAAGGATCCACATAATGAGGCAAATCAGATACCAAGTTGCGGAGTCTAGAATGTGGACCCAACAGACTCCTGCTGCTTGGTTCCCTAGGGCAACTGTGGGACCTGGTCAGACTCTCAGTTCCAGTACCTTGAAGCCTAAGCCCACTTAGGTTACTGATTTTGTTCTTGGATTTCAATGAGAATTCTTCTTTCCCACCAAATTCATACTTATAACCAGTACTTCTCCCCCACCACACACACCTACATTTGCCAACCCAAGTGAGTGTCAGTACCCAGCAAGGAGAAGAGACTGATGCATAAGGAAAGAGTTGAATTCATAAGAGACTGATGTGTAAGAGTTGAATTCATATCAGAGTGCTACTTTTTGATTAACAAGTAGAAAACATCTATATATATAAAAGCCTAAGTGACCGTTATGACTGAATGACCAGAACAACTGACCGACCAGTTGCTATAAGCACTGACCACCAGGGGGCAGACATTCAATGCGGGAGCTCCCCCCTGGTGGTCAGTGTGCTCCCACAGCCAACCTCCTGCATCCAGTCAACCTCCCATGGTCCCTCCCCCCAGCCGGTCCCTACCCCCGGCCCACTGGCCAACCTCCCGTAGTCCCTCCTCCAGCCAGTGGCCAACATCCCGTGTTCCCTTCCCCTCCCATCCCTCCCCCCGTCTGGCAGGCCCCGATCAGCCCTGATCTCCGGCCAGTCCTAGGGACCCCACCCCTTGCACAAATTCATGCATGGGGCCTCTAGTTTTTATAATAATGGAATACCCACCATTCTTACCACTGCTTTTTTCCTCCCTCTTTATTACATTTTGGAAACTAAGCTCAGCTGTACTAGAAGTGTTAATGTTATATGGCATCACACAATCTATTTCTGTTGGTTATCCTATAAATAGTATCTCCATATGCCAAAGAATGTGCATTTCTTACTATTGGTACTCTTTTGGAAAATAAGGTTGCCATTCTTACTTCCCAATCCAATGTGACTTTACTCATCCTCAATACTGTTTGAGAAAATCAGGCTGGCTCCAGTGGATATCTTTGTAATTTGCTATTCCTTTCTCCATTCATTGTGTTCATCTACCCCTCTAATCCCTCATTTCCTTGTGCTGCTTTTCCTCTACCTTTCCTTAAATGGTCTTTTTAAATACTTCATTATTTATTTCTTCTGCATTCTACACATAATTTGGGGTTTATAATATGAAAATAGATTGGTCTTTTTCAAGATCTTCCTTTTTAAATAGCATTTTTTTCCAACTAGGAAATTAATATATTTAAATGTAGTATTTTGGAAAATACAGAAAAGAAAAAATGAAATTACAATAATCAAAAACCACCCAAGATAAACACAGTGGTATTTCCTAGCCATATCTTTTTATGAAAGTATATGTTTGTATATGTTTATGTGTTGAGGTCAATTACACATACTGTTTTAAACTATATTCATTTAACATCATGAATATTTCCAGAAAATTAAATGCTTCCAGAAACATGGTTTTTAATGTCTTTCTATTATTCTAGCATATAAAAGTATCAGTTTATTTAACTAATCCTCTATTAAATGAACAATACAGTTCTTGCCAAATTTTGCTAATATAACTAATGCTATGATGAATATCTCGTATATATAAATCTTTGTGTTGTTAAATGACTATTTTTTTGGAACAAATTTCCAATTGTAAAATCTTGGGTCAAAAGGTGCACATATTTTTAAAGCTTTAATACGTATATAAAATTTCCTTCTTAAATTGCTCAATTCATCTTTGAAACTATTTAAATCCTCACCCGAGGTTCTTTTTTTCCATTGATTTCCTAGAGGAAGTGGAAGGGAGGGAGAAGAGCTGGTAAGAGAGAGAGAAATGTCAATGTGAAAGAAACACATTGATTGGTTGCCTTCGGTCCATGGGCCGATGCTCAAACCATTGAGCAAAACTGTCCAGGACACTTTTCTTTACATTTAAAAGTAGCCTCCCTTGAGGTGGGGGGTAAAGGCAGGACTAATTCATCAATAATCTCTCCTTAGCCATAAAACAGCTTTGTTTTGTTGCTACTAGTACCAACATGTAGCTTCTCCTGCCTTGGATTGGTTGTATAACAGAAGCTACCACTTTTGAGACCCTATTATATACTCAGCTATTATTACCTAATCATAATGTCATGTTATCCTCCTAAAAACCATTAAAAAGAGGGGTAATTTTTCCTGTTTTTAGATGGAAAGGCTGAGACTTAGATTTCACACAGCTAGTGAGTGCTTGATTTTTATTTTAGGGCCCTCGGAAGCTAAAGCACATGTTCTTTGTGTTCCATTCAGTCTGCCAATAGTACTGGCCAGATAAGAAACATTTCAGTTAATGGTACACTCATTAGTATATTGCATAAGATACTTTCTTCACAGAAAATGAAGCATAACTTATTAGGACTTTATGTTTCACTGGTGTACAACATCTATGTGGCAAAATTTAAATTGTGGTAGTGTTTTTATAGACTAAAAAGAAATTTTGAAGAAAATAAAGAATGAGGACTGTTTTCCTGGATCTTTCCCAGTACTATACAGATTAGCTATGCTTAGTTTAGGTTGTAGATGAGCTGTAGCTTCAACTGCTAAGGAACATTGAAATCCCCATAAAGTTTCTTAGGAAATAACATAGAAGTTCAAATGATTAATAGAACTTACAGTCTGGCAGATATTGTACATAGGACAATATTAACATTTGGGGCATAACCCACAAGAAATGAAAGGGAGAATTATCTTTAAAGGAAAGTGAGCTAAAGTTTTATGCTAGATACTGCTGATACCATTTTTAAAGCCACTGTCTTAAGTGTCTCCTATGAGCCAAAGGCTTTATAGTTAACTAGAGGCCCAATGCACAAAATTCGTGCAAGAGTAGGCCTTCCTTCCCCCAGCTGCCAGCACTGGCTTCCCTCTGGCACACAGGACCCAGGCTTCCCTCCAGCCACAGGCAGGCACCCGGTTCCCAGGCTTCCCTCCAGTCCCAGCTTCATCCGAAAGGTCATCTGGAAGGACGTCTGGTCTAATTAGCATATGACGCTTTTATTATAATAGATGGTTATTATTCCTCATAACCGATCTATGAGGTAGTATTGTTATCTTTGTTTTACCAAGAGACAAAGTTAACCTCAGGAATGTGAAGGAATACATTCAAGTTCACAATATTCTTAAGTGGTAAAGCTGGAGTTCAGCCTCCTCTCCTCTCTGTCCCATGGACTGTCTCAATATGCTTATGCCCTAAGCAAAGCACATGCAGTGTTTCTGCAAGTGATTTGGGCTTAAGAATGGGATTTTTGAGGCCTGGAGCACCTCCAACATGACACTGGAAGTTAGAACTATGTGAGTAAAATTTAAGAAACAAATTTTAGGTACTTACTTTTATTAGAAAAAAAAAACCACCCTTAGGTTATCACTCTTGGGGGGTATTAATGCAGAATCTGTATAACACTGTGACTCTTAATTTGATTTTATGTCCTCTTTCTTTTTTCTTTTTAAAAATGGACTACTATATTTTTCTTAATATGCAGAAAGAAATATAAGTACTTCTTGAACTTCATTCCTTGAATTAAGCATATGGCTTCAAACACATTCTTAACTGACCATGTGGTTAAAAGTAGTATTTGAGCAAAGAAATAGAACTTAGTCATATAGATCCATTAGTTAGAATAATCAGAACATTTCTGAGTGGTATACAAGTTCTACACAAAAAAAATGACTTTCATAATAGGTAAGCATAGAGTATAGACACCAAAATATCCACGGTAGGCTGTGAATATAGTTTTTACTCTGGACTCTTGGTCAGAGTATTGTTTCATACATTATAATAAAATGAAACAAGCCAGGCCTGGTTGGTGTGTTCAGTGGTTAAAGCATCAGCCTGCACACTGAAGTGTCAAGGGTTCAATTCCCAGTCAAGGGCACATAGCTGGGTTGCAGGTTCAGTCCCTAACCCTGGTCGGGGTGCATGCAGGAGGCAACCAATCAATGTGTCTCTCTCACATCAATGTTTCTCTCTTTTCTCTCTCCCCCTCCCTTTTTCCCCTCCCTTCCACTCTCTCTAAAAAGTAACGGAAAAAATATCCTCAGGTAAGGATTACCCAAAACAACAACAACAACAAAAGAAACCATTAATGTTCTTTTGAGTGTGCATGTGCTACCTTCCAAATTTTAGTATCAGTTTCATCTTTTTTTGTTCTCTGCCATAGTTGAAAATATATAGAAATGATATATTTGTTGAGGTTTTAAAGAACTTATTAATAACCCTACTCGGAGTTAGAGTTGTTAATATACAGTTCTAAAACTGATTCAAGAAGAGGTAGAAAACCTGAATAGATTAATAATAATGAAAGAAACTTAATTCTAGATTACTATTAATTTTTCAATTGTATCAGTTTTTATATATATATATAAAATTGAGATAATTTTTACTCATAGGATTGTTGGGAGAAGTATATTATATCAGTGCCTGGCACATGCTTAGCATTCAATAATGTAAATTGTCATCATAGCCATCATTACCATTGTTATTTTCTTTTTTCAGCTTTCCAATGTTTGTCTGCTTTATTGTTTACTTCAAATACTCTTGGGTTTATTGATCAATTTAAAAGATATAGCTGTCAAAGGTTTTCCTCTTTTACTAGTCTGATGCCATTTCTGACATAGCTAACTAAAAAAAAGAAAAAACACTATTCAATAAATGAGAAGGGATATAGTCACAGACATGATATACATTTTTAATTATAAAAGAAGATTACATACAGCTTTTTACATAAAAGAGTATGTATGGAAAGATGTCCACCAAAATAGTGACAGTGGTTGACTCTGGGTGGTGGGATTACAGATGAGGGTTAGACTTTTATTTGGCATGAGGGTTAGACTTTTATTTGGTATGTTTATTTCTTAGAGTATTGTTTCCCCAAATTGTTTTCTAGAATAAACATTTGTTTTAGTAAATGTAATATCGAAGGCTTTATGATATACTTTATCAGAAGTTGGCAAACTGTAGGTAAATCTGTTCTGCTACTTGTTTTTGTACAACCCCAGAGCTAAGAATGGATTTACATTTTTAAATGGTTGGCGGGAATAATCAGGAGAAGAATATTTTGTGACACTGGAAATTATATGACATTTGGATTTCAATGACCATAATAAAGTTTTATTGACAAACAGTTATGCTTATTCACTTACATATTATCTATGTGCATTCAGGCTACAATGGCAAAGTTCAATAGTTTCCAGAGAACGCATGCCCACAAAGCCCAAGATATTTACTTACTATATGGCCCTTTTCAGGAAAAGTTTGCTGACCTCTGTATTACATTAGAAAACCAGTTTATCTTAATATTTTTTTCTGGTTGTAGGTTTGTTTGTTTTAAACTTTGCCTGCTTTAGGGTAACCATCTAGTCTAGAATAAGTGCCAAGTTGAAGAGTAAGAGTGTTTTGATAAATATTGCCAAATTGCTGTACAGGAAAAAAATGCAAAATATTAATATGCTATTTTCTAAATAGTCTGTAACTTTTAGTTTTGAATTCCTTTTTTACCTAAGAGTTATGAGAACTTTTTATTTTTCTGGTGGCTTTTTTTGTATAATACTTGGTTATTAATTCCCATAGTGGTCAAAACGTGGCCTATATAGTTTTTTAAATTTTATTATGCAATGTATCATATACAGGAACAGGTGTATAAAATGTAACTGCAGTTTAAAGAATAGTTAATAAGTAAAAACCATGTCCCCATTACTATAAGAAATAAAAAATCACCTGTGTTCTCAAAGCTTCTTGAGTGCCTCTCCCTAATTCCATATCCCTTCCCCAAATAGGTAGCCATTTCCTTGCTTTTTATATTTTTATTATGTATGTATGTATGTATACCTAAACAATATATTTTGGGGTTTTCCAGTTTAAAAGGTAAATGAATTCATAATGTATATATCATCGGTATGATTTATTTCTCTAAGCACAATGCTTTTGAGATTCATGTGTATAGATGCGGGTCACTGTAGTTTATCATCCCTGCTATATAGTAATCCATTATATGAACATACATTGAGGGACTAATGAGGCTTTACTTAGATATCTCAATGACAGTCTTAACTGTAGCATTTTCTAAATTGAATTTATTAACTCTCTCCAACCCCTCACTTGCCAAAATTGCTCTATCTATTGTGTTTCCCATCTCAGAAATAACAAAATAGCATCTCTACCCACCTATTTTCATAAGTCAGAAACTTGGCATTGGTTGTTTTCATTTTTCTGTGTATTTTTAAATTGATTTTAGAGAGAGAAGAAGGGAAAAGGATAGAGAGATAGAAACATCAATGACAGAGAAACATCGATTGGCTTGCCCCTCCCCTACTGGGGATCAAGCCCAAAACCCAGGAATGTGCCCTGATTGGGAATCATCTGGTGACCTAATGGTGCATGGGTTGACTCTCAACTACTAAGCCACACCATTCAGGCTTGGCATTCATTTTGGATACCGCTCTCTTCTTCATTACCTTTTACCAATCAGTTATTAATCCTGTAGATTTGACTTCTAAACATTTCAAATCCACCTCATAGCACACATAAATTAGTTACTAAAATTCTGTGGCACACCAAAAAATATATTTTTTGCTGATCTGACCAAAAAAATAGGTATAATTTTGATTCACACTGGATGGCTATTATTATATTAGCTGTTGTCATATTTTTATTTGACAATCTAAGAGGACAGTGCCCCTAACTAAATAGTCAGGTATTGCATGTTTTGAAAATTCCTGTGACACACCAGTTGAAAATCATTGTATAAATGATTATGTATAAATTACATATAAATGTTATGTATATTCCAATAAAACTCTGAGGTTGAATTATATCAGTAATTTTATATGGTTGAACATATTGAATAACAGTATAAGAGATAAATAGGCATCCAGTTATATTTTTCTAAAAATTATTGAAATGCCACCAAAATACCAATTAAAAGTTGAAACTCTTAAACTGTCTCCTGTACTCTGAATTTGGCACAGAAATACTTTCCTTAATCATGTGTCCCAATTTTTGTTACTGAAACTGAAGGACTTTCTGTTGGGAAGGTATTACCATGACTAAGTAGTCTAGATAGACTAAACAGTAGACAGAGGATTTGAGTTGAGTCATATTATTCCTCTTTAACCATTGTGGCATGCCGTGTAGTCTTAAAACTTGCTGAATTAATTTATTTCTAATAAAGTGTGGATTGAGTCCCATTAAAATGAACTCCTGGAAACTATTTTAATTATTTTGTTTTGTGGGAATTTTGTAATAGATATAACTTGGCATTAAGAGGGCCATTGACTGTAATCTTTAATATTTTATGTACGTAAATTTTTCTAGTAATGGAATTTGACCTATCATTTTCCATAATTCTGGTTTATAGCTTATCCTGTTAAATATCGTTTTTCAACAAAAGCTGTTGTTGAAAATGGCATTATAAAACCAGTTTTAAATTCTGATTATCCTTGGAGGAAGAAATGAGTTTTTAGAAATTTGTTTTGGTTAGTTTTAAGGATAGCTATACAGGAGTGGAAATGGAAAGATTGTAATGAACGAGTGACTTTTATTCCAGAATCAATACAGTTTAAATTTAACACTTTTTTAGCTATGTGTAACGTTATATAAAGTAATAGAGTTGTAATTTAGGTTTCAAAGGGTTTCAGCTAAAAATATTTCCTAAAATTTAACAACAAAACAAACAAAAGAACCTCAAAACTGACATTGTAAATATTAAGATAGTTGAAATGCAGGCCCTGGCCCAGTAGCTCAGTTGGTTAGAGTGTCGTCCACATTCACCAAGGTTGCAGGTTTGATCCCTCAGGGCACATACAAGAAACAACCAATGAATGCATAAATAAGTGGAGCAACAACTTGATGTTTCTCTCTCTCTCTCTCAAATCAGTAAATAAATAAATAAATAAATAAATAATTTAATAAAAACCTTCTCCTGAGAATGTCAAGGCAAAAATATTAAAAAAAAATAGTTGAAATGCCTGTCTGATTCTTACATGGACTCTTCTATGAATCATTATCAGCATTTTTTTTTATTCCCAGTATTACAGCCGCCCACATAGCATTTCCCACATCAAGAAAAATTCCACTTTCTATCCCCAAAGGGTGTGGAAGCATAATAGTCTCTCTTTAAATTAGAGTATTTTGTCACGATGTAATCTATCAACACTATTCAGATTAGAAATAGAGAAATCACTAAGTTTCATGCTCTATTTATAAACTGAACCAAAGTTCCAGTATTGGAAACTGCCTTTTGTAACCTGTCAAGTACAGTCCCACTCGGTTATTCAACTTATAAGCAGCTGTATAGGGAGATAAGTGGTTTTAAGTTTGGTTGCTTTCTAAAACAGTCATTTTTCAAGTATAATTTGCTTGTCAAAGAAATATTTTTAGATAGCTACAAAATTTATGTTGTAAACATGGAGAAAAGAGACTCTGACTTCTTGAATATTGCTATTCTAATGTCTATCATGGTATGGTTTGTAATCTTACATACTGTAGACCTGGGTCATTAAACTTTCTGTAAAGGGCGAGGTGGAAAATATTTTAGGTTTTGCAGGCTACATGTGGTTTCTGTCAATAATCTTTGTGGGTTTTTTGTTGTTGTTTAGTAATCCCTTTAAAAATGTAAAAAACATTCTTAGCCAGGCTCCATACAGAAATAGGCCAGAGGCCATATTTTGTCCTCAGGCTATGTAGTTTGCTGACCCCTGCTCTAAATCAGTACTGTCCAGAAGAAATATAATTTGAACCATATGTGTAATTTTAAATTTTTTAGTAACCACATTGAAAAAGTAAAAAGCAGATGAAATTAATTTTAATGATATATTTAACCAATTAAATCCATGCTGTTATTTCAGTAGGTGACACTAGCCAAATTTCAGGGACTCAGTAACCACATGTATTAGATAGCACAACAGTATACCAGAGCTACCCAAAGTATGGGCTGTGAATTGATGCCAAAAAGATGATAAGTTAGGTATAGAAATTAAAAGCAAGCATTTAAAATATTTTATAGCAATTTGACAGTTATTTTATGTCTGTTCAATCTAATAATGTACTTGCATTTCATGTCTTTTTTACATTTCCTATTCCCAGTAATTTATTATTCTTATATCTTACAAAAGTGTCAGTGCTCTAGATGGTCTCTCCTAGGATTCTATAGGCCTCTTGAATACATGACAAAAATAAAAAAGATGAGAAATAGTGATGAGATTGTGGCACATAGTTTATTTAGTATTGTTCACACCCTACTTTAGAGCATTGTCCTTTTTTTTTTTTTTTTAACCCTCACCTGAGGATATTTTTCCCATTGATTTTTAGAGAGAATGGAAGGGAAGGAGAGAAGAAGGAGGGAAAAAGAACACATAGATGTAAGAGAGAGAGACATCAATTGGTTGCCTCCTGCACATGCCCACTAAAACTAAAGCAATAAAAAAAGCATAAGGGATAAATTCAGAAGCAAAAAACAAACGAGAGAAGATAAAAATAGGCCTAATTGGTGAAGTTTTTGGTAAAAGCAGGTCACTAGAAATTAACAGAACTGAGAATGGCGATCTAAGTGCCTGCAAAATGAGTATGTTAGAAAGGAGCAAACCAATTTACACTGCTGGCTCAGAAATTAGAGAAACCAGCTACTTCAGAGGGTAAGGATGAAGTATAGAGCGGAAAACGTGTGGTTGAAAGTGTATGCATCAGGCTCCCACGTGTCAATCTTCACCCTCAGTAGCCAGGAGATCACCATTCCTTTACCTTAGATGAAACTAGAGGTTAGAGCTGGGAAAATTTAATCAAGAGGTTCAGATATAGCTGGAGCTGGAACAGCTTTTATAAATAAGGACACCTTTGAAAAAACAGGGACTTAAGGTTGAGGTTAAGACTCCATTATTCTCTTGCCTTGTTCTCAGAACATGGCAGTCAGGTATATATCGGGGTTGACAAAAGTAGGCTTACAGTTGTGATTACTCAAAGCAGTTTATTCTTATGTATTCAGTAATTATTTTATTTATTATTATTATTATTATTAACCTACTTTTGCTCACCCCTGTATGCTCTAGAGAAGAGATTGGAGCATTTGTCTCTGGGATGAGCCAGCCAGCAGACAGACTTACAGATACTGACTTTTGGGGATAAAAAAACAACTCATTGCCTCATTACCTTGTAGTAAAACCAATCAGTTGGCAAACAACTCTCCCATGTAGACAGAGCTTCTGATTAGCATGTTAGTCCTGATGCATAGCCAGGGCTCATCAGACAGAACTTAAGAAGAAAACAGTACTGAGAAGAAACAGATAAAAATATTTAAAATGTTAAAATATTTAAAATGTTTTGTATCCTTAGTGAAATGAGATATTACAGACAAGAAATTAAAATAGGATACTATTAAAAAGAACATTCAGAGAGCCCTAGCCGTTTTGCTCAGTGGATAGAGCGTCAGCCTGTGGACTAATGGGTACCAGGTTTGATTCCTGTCAAGGGCACATGCCTGGGTTGCTATCCCCAGTAGGAGGCGTGTAGGAGGCAACCCATCAATGATTCTCTCTCATCATTGATGTTTCTATCTCTCTCCCTTTCCCTTCCTCTCTGAAATCAATAATATATATATATTTAAAGAAGAAGAACAGAGAACAAGAAAATTGTTTTGGAAATTAAAACTGTGATAGAAAAATTGTAACTGAACTAGAAATGTTGGAAAGTGACGCCAAAGAAATCTACCAGACAGTAGAAAAGGAAAGGAAATGCAATATTGAAAAGAAAACATGATAAAAGATGAACCTAAGAGTTCTAGTATCTAATAAAAAGGACTTTCAGGAGAGAGGGAGGGGGCAGTGGGAAGGACATGGAAAGGCCCCAGCTTAATGAATGTAAAAAAAAAAAGGGGGGGGCACTCGAAGGATAAAGAACAACTATAATTTTTCATGAAACAAAAACAGGCCACATAAGAAGATTGGGAATTAGTATGATGTGGACTTTTTGACAGCCCCTAACTAGAACAGTGAAATAATGCCCTAAAATTCTGAGGACAAATCATTTTCCACCTAGAATTTTATCAGTCAGTTCAGGTTTTTCCATTTCTTCCAGTGTTGACTTTTAGGTTACTGAATAAGACAGTGTGCCTGTTAATATTGTAGTCTTAAAATAATTTATTTGTAAAATGCCATAAACTGCTTTAGATTTTTATAAAGGAGCAAGAATAAAGAAGCCAAATTGCATATTTTTGTTTTTATTTTGTTAATTATTAAAGTATCATAAATTTTTTTATTGCTCTATTTCTTCTAAGCTCTTCCAGGATTGAGACTTGTGAAGCTTAAAGATATCTTTTCACTTAAACCTAAATATTGTATTCTCTTTCCTTCCTCTTATTTTTCTTTCTACTCAGATTGCTTCTTCAAAATCATGGATAAAATATGATACATTGTAGGGTGGAGAGGGAAGATATAAAATTTTTACAAGTGATTAACCTGTAAGCTTTAGATTGCTAGGTTAGTGGAGTAGTAGTTGGTAAGTGAAATTGGGAAGATTGCTACTTAAAGGTTTTTAACTAATTTTAATATTTATATAAATGTGGTCCTGCTTATAACTTTTGAGAAATTGAATCATATATGTTTCAAAATACAGAATACGTTTTCCCTTTTCATATTTCAGGCAAGTACCTAAATTATTCAAAGTAAGGCAACAATCAATGTCATAATGAAATTAGATTGATACATGGGAAAAAGAAACCAGAGTTTAATTGAAAGTGTTTCTTTCCTTTCCCCCGAGTCCTGAGTATGTTATCTGAAAGGAAATGGGAAGTGAGGACTAGCTTGAATGCAGTGCCACAAAGGGCCTGGTGACCTTACAGCTACCTAGCAGAATGTCTGTCCTATCACTTTAGTAATGGAAGGCGGACTCTTGACCAGTATTGCTGAAATTTCCAAAGAGAAGGGGAGTGGGTTCTGCCTTTTCTGTTTCACACACCACTTTAACTTATTTTTCTCCTTTCCCTGTTTTGTCTTTAGGTCCTATAATCAATGGATAAAGTGGGGAAAATGTGGAATAACTTCAAATACAGGTGTCAGAATCTCTTTAGTCATGAGGGAGGAAGCCGTAGTGAAAATGTGGACATGAACTCCAACAGATGTTTGTCTGTCAGAGAGAAAAGCATCAGTATAGGAGACTCAGCGCCTCAGCAACAAAGCAGTCCCTTAAGAGAAAATGTTGCCTTACAACTGGGATTAAGCCCTTCAAAGAATTCTTCAAGGAGAAACCCAAACTGTGCCACTGAAATTCCTCAGATTGTTGAAATAAGCATTGAAAAGGATAACGACTCGTGTGTCACCACAGGATCAAGACTTGCAAGAAGAGATTCCTACTCTCGACATGCTCCGTGGGGTGGGAAGAAGAAACATTCCTGTTCTACAAAGACTCAAAGTTCACTGGATACTGATAAAAAGTTTGGTAGAACTCGAAGTGCACTTCAGAGGAGAGAGAGGCGATACGGCGTAAGCTCCGTACATGACATGGACAGTGTTTCCAGCAGAACTGTAGGAAGTCGCTCTCTGAGACAGAGGTTGCAGGATACTGTGGGCTTGTGTTTTCCTATGAGAACTTACAACAAGCAGTCAAAGCCTCTCTTTTCTAATAAAAGAAAAATACACCTTTCTGAATTAATGCTTGAGAAATGTCCTTTTCCTGCTGGCTCAGATTTAGCCCAAAAATGGCATTTGATTAAACAGCATACAGCCCCTGTGAGCCCACATTCAACATTTTTTGATACATTTGATCCATCCTTGGTTTCTACAGAAGATGAAGAAGATAGGCTTAGAGAGAGAAGGCGGCTTAGTATTGAAGAAGGGGTTGACCCCCCTCCCAATGCACAAATACATACATTTGAAGCCACTGCACAGGTTAATCCCTTATATAAACTGGGACCCAAGTTAGCTCCTGGGATGACTGAAATAAGTGGGGACAGTTCTGCAATTCCACAAGCTAATTGTGACTCAGAAGAGGACACAACCACGCTGTGTTTGCAGTCACGTAGGCAGAAGCAACGTCAGGTATCTGGAGACAGCCATGCCCACGTCAGCAGACAGGGAGCTTGGAAAGTCCATACACAGATTGATTATATACACTGCCTCGTGCCTGATCTGCTTCAGATTACAGGCAATCCCTGTTACTGGGGAGTGATGGACCGTTATGAAGCAGAAGCCCTTCTTGAAGGGAAACCTGAAGGCACATTTTTGCTCAGGGACTCTGCACAAGAGGACTACCTCTTCTCTGTGAGCTTCCGTCGCTACAACAGATCCCTGCACGCCCGAATTGAACAGTGGAATCACAACTTTAGCTTTGATGCCCACGACCCATGTGTATTTCACTCCACCACTGTAACAGGACTTTTGGAACATTATAAAGATCCAAGTTCTTGCATGTTTTTTGAACCGTTGCTTACTATCTCACTAAATAGGACTTTCCCTTTTAGCTTGCAGTATATCTGCCGTGCAGTAATCTGCAGATGCACTACGTACGATGGAATTGATGGGCTCCCTTTACCATCAATGTTGCAGGATTTTCTAAAAGAGTATCATTATAAACAAAAAGTTAGAGTTCGCTGGTTAGAACGAGAACCAGTCAAGGCGAAGTAAATTCTCCTGTCCTATATCTGCTTTTATGTGCATCAGACAGTACACCTATAGCAAGCACACATATCAGTGTTAGGTTTTTTTCAGTACAGTATGTAAGCTTAGTGTCAGTATCTGTCAGAAGTGTTAGTATCTGTCAGATGCGATCTGCTGTTACTCAGAAAAACATGGTCGCTATTGAGACAACAGAAGATAGAACTGCAGGTGTTCAGTAAGGCTACAAATATAGTTTGCCGAATTAGCTGTTTGGTTTTTAATGGCTGAAGTAATTGAATGAGGCAATTCTGAGGCATTTGCTATGAAGAATTCTATTTCTTACTAAAGAACAAATTGTTAATATTGGATGAGTATTTCAACAGTGTGATTAATGTTTGAAATTATTATTTTTTCTAAGAATTTTTTTATAACCTTCCAAAAGTAGTGATGTTTGTAGTTACTATAAATCAAGCTTTGAAAATCCAAAAATAAAGACTGCCTTCCTTTTAGAAAAAATTAAAAAATAAATGCAATTTTCTGGCCACAAGGGCATAGTGCAGTTACTTAAGTGTTGATATTGTTTATAGTTAGTCTTTTTCTCTTCTGCAAAAGGTACTGTTAAGTAAACCAGTTTTTCTAAATAGTAGTTCTTAAAATTTCAGACTTATAAAGTTTGTAGGAGAATTTTATTTAAAGGCCTTAGGTGTTAATTTTTTTAATGAGTGCTTTAACTTAAAACATATTGGGAATAGCTGCTGCAATTTAGTCCTTTGTATGATGTTTAAAGTTGACATATGCACTCTAATTGTTGATTTATTAATGTTGGATTTTTTCCTATGCCCATGACAAGTTTGTGAACCATGAAGAAAATGAGACTAGAAGATGCCCAAACAAGTCAGAAATAATAACTACAGTGATTGCTGATGTTGAGGTTATTGTTAAACTGTAATAATTTGGATGGCAGTATTTTTCTCTTTGTTGTAAATGCTCATAGCTGAATTGCTTAAAGTACAATTTATAGAATTTCAATGGAATTGAATTTCATTTTTAATGGAAAATCTGAAATCTAAGTTGCAGATTTAAAAGGTACTGTACAACCATTGTATCTGTAAATAACTTTACTTAGCACCTTTTTGTCACTTAGAATAGTATGCAATACTACTTGAGTGAGCTATTTTGGAAGTAATACCAAGTTCTAGTGTTTGCTTCTTAGCATTGAACTGAACTTACAGTTCTGTCCTAGACATTTTGCACTAAAGTAGTGGAATCCATTCTTGTGTCGTTTTGTTCATGTGCTCTGTACCACTGGTGAGTGCTCCTTAGTTCCCTTACCTGCTGCTACAGAAAGTTATTTTACATGATGGCTTATTGCCAAGGCTACAAAAAAGAAAAGCTATATTTGTATGCAACACTAACCCTTTGACTGCTAATGTATGTTTCTCTGCTTGCTGTGCCTTGTTATGGCTGCTTTTTTGTGCTAATAAAGTATGTTTGGTGTTCTCCTTGTATATCTACTGTTTTATACATTTGCAACAATTTCTCTTGTAAATGGAATGGATTGGGGTTTTTAAATAAGCTTTACCTGACAACCTACTATAGTCAATGCAGAATTACTGTACAGTCTAATATTGACTTATTCTGACTAAACTAACTCTAAATGTAATGCTATACATCTTTCCAATCATCACATATACTGTGCAACACTATAGTTACTGCAAATTACTGTGCAGTTTAGATTATAACAAAATGAACAGAGAAATATTGATTAAACCTGTTGATTTCTCTGCTTTTATGTGAAAAATAGAAACTGTCAATGACATGTCATAGTAAATAAGTATTTCTAGCCTCCCACTGCACCAGAAGCAGGTTAAAAGAAGTCTTATGAACTAATACATCAGCGCCATTTATTGGTTTGGGGACCATTTTAATTAACAAATGCCCAAAATATAGAACTTTAACCAAAGATTTATCTATTTTAAAGCAAAATGGGAATTGAAGGAACTTAATAATTCCTGTTATTCCTAATAGAAGTCCCTGAAGAACATATACCAAAGTGTTTGAGAACTTCATCCAAACCTACTTTACAGCATTATGTGCAATTAAGTTGTTATGACATAATTATATTGCATAATCGTTGGGTTCATTTTCTTGAGCTGATCATGTACCTGGGAAATAAACCTCTTGGAAATGAAAAGTTCTTACTGCTTTTTGGAGACAGACTATTTGTGCAAGCAAGATCTTGTTTTAAAGAGGTAACTTGAAACTCCAAGAAAGCACTTCATATTTTATATGCTTGTAGCAAATCAATGTTCTAATTGTAGTTTTCTAGAAAGTATTAATGCATTTATGTATTTCAGAACTTTAAATGTTAAATGGAAATTGTTTTAAATGTGTAAATATTTGAGTTTCTGTAAGCATGTATACACTGTGCTAAAAGTCACTTATGTTTCAGTTTGTGTGTAATATTAATATGCAACTTTTGATTTAAAAATTTTTTCTTGAAATATTAGTGGCTTACATTTTAAAAAAGAAAAATCACCAGCATGAAATTACACTGAAGTCTATATTCACTGTGTCTTTTTCTGAATCCCATTGTAGTCTGTCAACTAAATTTGTGTTTTCATGGTCTTTTTGAAGTGTATTTTAATACAAACCAGGAAATTCTTTAGAAGTTTAGGCACATCTTCATAGTGAAGTAATTAACCCAAAGACAGATGACTCTGATTCATATATATTCTCATTCTTTCACTCACTCATTCACTTGTTCATTTATTCTCTCTGTATATGCATATATGTACACAGACATACATACATTTGTGGTGTTAATATTACTTTAGACAATATTGCCATCTGATTTTAAGTCATTTAGAGGCCTTATTCCATATATATGTGCATATACATGTGTGTGTGTACATATATATAGATATGTGTGTGTGTATATATATATATAGAAGCCAAGCGACCAGAATGCCAGAACAACTGGTTGTTTTGACGCACACTGCGGCCCCATTCAGCCCACCCCGATCAGGGGCGGGGCCAGCTGGCCGACCACCCACAGCCCCTTCCCCCAGCCAGGCCAGCCCCAATCAGCCTCAATTGGGGTAAGCCGGCTGGACCCCACCCATGCACGAATTTGTACACCAGGCCTCTAGTGTGTGTGTGTGTGTGTGTGTGTGTGTGTGTGTGTGTGTGTGTGTGTATTTCTTGTATCATTCAAATTTGATTATCTACACCTACAGTTTAGTCTTGCTACTCTTAGTCTTTTTTGTCATACAATCACCGTACAAAGATAATGCTTTTATTAGTATTTTCTTTTCTGGCTAAACACAGTAAAAAAAATGAAAAAGAAATAGCTTGGTTTAAATATAGTTATTAACAGTCATAATTAAATTGATATTTCTTAGACAAAAATTTAGCCCAAGTAATTATACCCCATAACTGATCCGTTTTCTTAAGGTCTATTAGAAGGTTTATATAAGATTTATAATGGATTGAACCATAAAAATTGATACTTCTGAGCTTCATTTTGACAAAATTCAAAGCTTATGAACCTTTTTATTTGACATTTTAACCTGGTTGCTATTAATTTTTTAAAATATATTTTTATTGATTTCAGAGAGGGGGAGAGATTGAAACATCAATGATCAGAATCATTGATCAGCTGCCTCCTGCACACCTCCTACTGGGGACCTCCCCAACAACGCAGGCATGTGCCCTTGACCAGAATCGAACCCAGGACCTTTCAGTCCCAGGCCGATGCTCTATCCACTGAGCCAAACCGGATAGGGCGAACTGTTCATTTTTATCCCAAGCTTCCTTTGCTCCCTGGCACTAAACAGTCATTTGGTAAGTTTTATTGAGATTGGTCTTAAATCACTTATTTTGATAGCTGTAAAATTGCTTTTAGGTGAAGGGAAAGGCTATGAGTGAATCAGGACTCTATCCCTCTGTGGGAGTGTGTTCACACAGGGAAAATTACACCAGTTTGTTCACTTGTTCTGCACACCAACACAGTTTTACTATATGAAATTAGATAAAGATGCACACAAAAGGCTGACTTAAAGGTGAGAAGAGTTCCCAAAGAGGACAAGACTGCTTGGTTGTATGCACAAAAACTACAGTACCAATGAGGCTCAGGTTTTGTTTCATATTTTTTTTGCAACTGCTGATACAGAACAGACTTTCTAAATAGTATGGTGTACAAGAGGTTTGGGATGGGATTTTTGTGGGAAGTGGTTGGTTGGTGCTTGCCATTGGAAAGTATGGTTCAGTTGGAACAACTGTTTTGGTGCCCGGAAGCTTGATTGAACATTTAGACTCTTCAGCCATTCATTCAACAAATACTCAGTGCCAGTCACCATTTTAGGTGATGGGTCTACATTGGGCTATAAGACAAAGTTATAGGGTCACTGGGGAATGGTGACCTTGAGTGGTGAGAGGAGAATGACCAAAGAAAAGAGCATTTTGATGAAAGAAACAAAATCTCAAGTCAAGAATGAGCTTATATATTGAGAAAGAAAATGCTACCAAGTCTGGAGTCCAGTGAGGGGGTGGCAGGGGGCTGGGAGGAGAGTAGTAGGTGCTAACGTAGAGATTGTCAAGGGCCTAACCAATGAGGGCTATGAATCCATAGTAAGGAATTTTTATTTTATTCTGAATATGTTGGTAAGCCATTGGAGGATTGTAAGTAGGCGAGTGACATGTTCTGCTTTTTATTCCTTTGGTACATGGAGAACAAGCTATAGTGGGGCAAAATAAGGGAGACAGCTTTTGTTTTCTATACACATCTTTATTTTAACATTAAAAGAACCACACACTCATTCTGACAGCCTTACCAGCCTTCACTACCCAATAAGTCACGCACACACACTCAGGTACTTGGAAAGTTACTGCACATTTCTTGCTCTGATCGAGTGAAGGCAAAGGGGCCACTGTGCCCACAATCTCAGTTCACCTTCCATAAGGATACCTTCCTGGAAATGGGCTGTGGGGCAGCTGCTCTTGAACCTTGCTCCAGATTATGAAACCAGTGAAGGTAGCACAATTCTCATGGCTACTTTTACTTCAGTGTGTCATGTTTATTGAAGTGAAACTTTTTAAATAGGTAAGAGAAGGTGGGAGCCTGGACTGGGGCGGTAGTCATAGGGAGAAGTCAGATTCATGATGTCTTTTGGTGGTAAAGCTAAAAGGATTTGGTGATGGATTCGATGTGAAGAAGAAATCAGACACCAATTTTTGACCTGAGCAAGAATGGTGATGCCAGCAGCTAAGATTTCAGAAAACCAGTGAAGGAGCAAATTTGAGGGTATCTTCGATATGCTGAGTTTTGAAATTCTTATTAATTACCCCAACATAGACACTGAGTAGGCAATTGGATGTATGAATGTAGACTTAAGGGGAAAGTAAAATCTGGGGAGTCACTAGATAGATAGTATTTAAAACCATAGGACAGGAGGGCAACAGCTAGGGGTTTTGCATGGAGTAAAGCATTTCTTTGGGGGAAGTAATTATGGCAATATTTATCTTTGGACAATTCAAAGATTCTGCAAAATTAGGTGTGTTTTTTACGCCAACTACTTTTAATAGGAGACTTTCCTTTCAAAAAAATTTAGGATACTGGAATCATAACCTTACACTCACTTTTAACACTTTATCCATGTCAAATTTGGTTGTCATGCCTTCCATGTCAAGTTTACTTGTGTATTTTTAGTACAAATTTTTATGTGAGAGATACAAGTTCATTATGGAATATTTAGAAAGTACTGAAAGTATAAAACAGTACCAAAAAGAAAAAAAACACCTCCATATTATCTCTTTCTCTACTATCACCAACTCCAACCCTCCCCCTCCCAACTCCCATTTTGTAGTCTTCCAATAGTAACTGTTATTAACATTTATTCCCTTCCAATATTTTCCATGCATTTTAACAGTTAAAAGATCAAAATTTATAAACTACTAGGGCCCGGTGCATGAATTCGTGCACGGGTGGGGTCCAGCCAGCCGGCCAGGGGGAGAGGACACAGGAGGTTGGCCGGCTGGCCCCGCCCCCATTGGGCCAGTTGGCAGGCCACAGTATGCATCATAGCAACCCGTCATTCCGGTCATTCCGATCATTCCAATCGTTATGGTCGCTTGGTTTTTAGATAGATATTAACATACAGAGATGAGAAGAGGCTTAAACCTCGAATAACTTTTAGAGAGTATACTCAGATGTGCTCCAAATTATTCGATGGTTAGAAGAACTGAGATTGCAAAGGCCTAATCACTGGTGCTTTCTTGAAATAAAGTTTCAGTAGAAGATGAAAACCCTCACCTCACAGAATATAAGCTAGTTGAGAACACGGGCAAAATATCCTATATAGTAAAAGCCTAATATGCTAAGTGTCCGGTCATCCAGTAACCGGTCGACTGTTCAACCGATCAAAGCTAATGATATGCTAAGGCCGCTCAACTGCATGCTGTGATGTGCACTGACCACCAGGGGGCAGACACTCTGACCGGTAGGTTAGCTTGCTGCTGGGGTCTGGCTGATCGGCACTGAGTGAGATGGGCCGGACACGCCCTGGAGCCCTCCCACGGTACCTCCCCAGCCCGATCATGCACTGGTGGGGTCCCTTGGCCTGGCCTGTGCCCTCTCACAATCCAGGACCCCTCGGGGGGTGTCGGAGAGCCAATTTCAGCCCAATCCCACAGGCCACTACCCTCAGGAGGGCCCAATCCCGAAGGCCACTACCCTCAGGAGGGCGCCAGACGCAGGGCTCATGGCTGGTGAGCATTGCTGCAGCAGCTCGAGCCTCTCTTGAGCGGGACTAACTGGGCGCGAGCCTGTGGCAGGTGCAGTGAGGCCAGGATGAGCGGGAGCAGCAGGTAGGAGCTGCAGGCAGTGTTAGACTGCCAGTTTAGGCCTGATTCCCCGCAGGCCACCCAGAGGGGACCCACTCGTGCATGAATTCATGCACTGGGCCTCTAGTAAAAGTATAATGATGCAAATATATGGAAATAGACCAAGCAAAAAGTAATTAAGCAAAAACTGGTTGCATGCTTGATATGGAAAAACAGAAACGTGAGTAGAAACAGGGTGATTTGGTGTCTTGGATTTGTTTCATCACAAGAATGTCTAAGAATTTGACTTAGCAGAAGATGGAGAAGTAAGATGGGGACATACAGTGGTAAGTAGCATGCATTTGGATCAGAGTCTATAATGACTCACTGCAAAATAAAAGCTGAATGCTTTTTAAATTTTTGTCTCTTATCAAAGCAAAAATCTTCTTTGGATATATTTCAGTTAGCAAAAACAGGTACTACTGTAGGTCTCATAAAAGCAAAGTGGTGTAATGTGAATATCTGAAAATACCTGTGTTTAAAATAACCCAGAGTTAAATTTTTTAATAAAAGTAAAAGATTGGTAACATGCCATATCTGAGACATTTAAAAGTTGTTTCAGAGTAAATTTCCTACAAAAAATATAAATTTTCTGCTTGAATAACCAGAATGCAGGGCCCTGGGGTGATAAGATCAAATGAACACATCTCTCCCCTGCTCCCTTATTTGTTTCCCCAATCTTGTTTTCATACTTAGTGTTCAAATTATCTTCCTTCTTTATATGTTGATATTTTTTAAGCACACATACTTTTTTCACAGTTCTTCAGGTAGCTTCTAGTGAATTCCAATACAAAGAAGATAGATGGATAGATAGATGATTAGATAGATAAAAGTAATTACTTTTATGCCAACACCTTAAAGCTATTTAGAACTTTTAGGAAAGCCATGAAAGAATGCTGCGTTGGAAATGGAGAAGTACTCAAAAGCATTGTATCATGTTTTCAAATGGATTGTGATTACAGTCTCAGTTCACTGAACCGAACCTCTGGTGGGTGGGTGTAGGATTACTGTTTCTTCAGTTCTTATTAAATGAGAGCAGAGACCCAAGGGGACTCATGATCATGTGGGAATGGACGAAATGGGGACTGTGTTCTCTCTGGTGGTGTGGGCTCAAAGCTATCCATCCAGATAGCTTTAAAAGAAAGCCAAGGACATAACTAATATGATGACCTTCCTGTGGTGAATGGAGAAACCCATGGATAATTCACAGAACAAATGAATGCCTTAGGAAACACTCAGGCAATAGTCTCTTGCCATTGGAGGTAACTATATCTGTGAAACTATAGGTCCAAAGTGATATGGTACTAAAGTCATCTTTTTTAGTGGAAACGAATGACCTTGAAGAAACATTATATGAGATGTTAGGAGTTGGTTGCAGGGGAGTAGCAGACCTGGGTTCAGGTTAGGAGACTTGGCCCCCACTCATGTCATCATGGTCAAATCACGATATTTCTTGGCCTTCTTTTCTTCTTGTCAAAAAGAAAATATCTGCCTGTCTCATAGAATCATAGTTTGAAAATCATCTCAGATAAGAAATGGCAGATAAATCACCAATCATTTTTAGAGCTCTATGGCATTTGGAAAAATGAGCATTTTGTAATTTGTATATATGAGTTAATACAAGACAGGGATTTATTTAAGACTAGAGGCCCAGCGTGTGAAATCGCGCCAGACCCAGACCCCCCCACCCCACGCCGCGGGATCCAGACCCCCCCACCCCCGCGCCACGGGACCCCAGACTCCCTCCGCCGCACCACCATGGTCGGGATCCATCAATGCACCTCTAGGTGACCGGTCCTTTGGTCATTACAGTGTTACGGCCACAGGCCTTTTATAATATAGATAATTTTTAAGTTAAGAAAGTTGTTCTTTACATAACATTTTTCTTCTGATAAACTCAAACTTCATAGCTGTGTAGCTATTGTCAATTTGCCTGGGTTGTGCTACAGTTCAGCTACCTACTAACCAGTAAGTTTCTTAACTTTTCTCATCTACCTCCTCTACCTACCTCACTGTGGTGAGCAAATGCTGTACTAAATAATCCTTGAGAAGTGCATAGCACGGTGCCTGGCACATAGTAAGTGCTCAATACATGTTGTTACTGTTTTCTTTATTCTTACATTCATCATGCATATTATTCCATTAGTAGAAATGGAGAACTGAAATCTAGAGATGCTTTTGGCCTTTCTTCTGCAGAAGGCTTGACTAAAATGTGAATTCAGCCAGTAGTTCTATATGCTGTTGGTTTAATGTGGAGTTTTATTGAAGGACAGAGTCAAAATCTTGAAACATTATCTCTAAATCTTCACGAGGAATAAATCTATAAAACGTGCTCAGAAAATTACTTGGAAGTAGGATAAAGCCAACCATAACTCTATTCAAATTTTTATTTCAAGGCTCATAAAATTTTTTAGTTTTTTTCCATAAAGTGAAAGAATTTATCTCTGGAATCAATAGAAGTAGAGTTATTATAAATTTAGTTCATGTTTTTACATCCTGGTAGAAATGTGGCAATATACATAGAAAAGTTTTATTAAAGTTTAATTATTTTTCTCTAAATACACCCTTCTATTTTATAACTGTGGCTATGACCACAGGACTGGGACACACACGCACACACAGGCACACGCACACAGGCACACACAGCATGGGCATGGCTACAGTAAGCCATAAGACCTGTTTGTAGCCACCTTGTGCCACCAATACAAATTATTGCAACTGTGTCATCTTGTGGGAAATCTACATTATTATTGATTACTGGCTGAGACTTTGAAAACCAATGTGGCTCCTTTTATGATTGAGATTTCTGGAAAAACTCCTGTATCCCTTTCCATCATATGTGTTTGCCATACACCATCTTATACACAAAATCATTGCTAAGTTGTTACTATGGGCCTCTTGAGGGCAGAGACCTACCATTATGTCCCCAGCTGTATGTCTAGTGCCCAGCCCATGGCAGGCCGTAAATAATATCAGTTGAAAGAATGAATTAATTTTCAAAAATAAAGTAATTAAATACCTATTGAGCATATATTTAAAAAGCATGAAATATGATCTTTTGACCTAAAACCCAAATCTTGATTTGAAAGAATTAAAGAGAGCATCGTGTAATTGCTAGTTTTACCTTGCCTCATGTCAAAAACATTGATAAAAAGTAGTTGTGCTTTATTCTAACCTTATGACTCAATTAGCTGAATAGTTAAAAGTTTCTAACTTGGTTAATGTTGAAATTGAGACTCAACCTTCTTAGGCCTTACTGCATCATTCTGCTGATTCTAGACCCTAACCTCTAAATCATAAAAAGGCTGCATTCATACCTGATTCTAGAATTGCTGGAGGTTTAGAAGATGTCAGTTTTGCTTTGAAGTTGAAGTGCCTACCATTTGTTGAGAAGGGAGGCTCTGAGGACCTGTAGTGCCCCAGTAAAAGGAGGAAATTGCTTCTACCGAATTAACATAAAGGTTTTTCTTTCTTTCTTTTTTTAAATATATTTTTTATTGATTTCAGAGTGGAAGGGAGAGAGATAGAAACATCAATGATGAAAGAGAATCATTGACCAGCTGCCTCCTGCACGCCCCCCACCAGGGATCGAGCCCACAACCCAGCATGTGCCCTTGATTGGAGTTGAACCTGGGACCCCTCAGTCCACAGGCCGACACTCTACCCCCTGAGCCAAACCAGCCAGGGCAAGATTTTTCTTAAAAAGAGACAGCGGGACATAGATAAAAGGCCGAGTAGCTGTCACTTCTGAATGTACTTATTTATGCCATTGGGTTCCAGAGTGGTGCTTTCCTTCTCTGAGACGTGTTCAGGATCTTGTCCTTGGGACTTGCCCTGGAGCGGTTTCTAAAGGAATGTTTTGAAAACTACATTTCCCTTTTAAGGAATGTCTCTGAACACCACAATATAGATCAAGCCAAAGAAAAGTGGTGGTTTTATTTTAATGGTTAGTGACTTCTAGTGCGTGTCTTGACCTGAGGTCCTGGTTTGAGGAACTGCGTGTGCTATTCAGTGCAGAGGCCCACATTTCTCCCAAGTCTGGCTATGTGGGAAGGAAGGTCAAGGTGAATGAAGGGAACTCCAAAACAAACTACTCTGACCATATCCTTAGAATTAAAGCTCAAGTCTACTTTAAATTATTTGATTCATCATTAAGTTCTTCATTAAGTTCAAGAAAACGAATACCATGTTGTTGTTGTTTTACATAAACCAGAAAGATGTTGAGGAGAGTGTAGTCCTGATCCCAGTTTACCACTGACCTGTTCTTTGGGTGATTCTAGTTATTTTAGGTTTAAAGGCTTTACAGTTTGATCCTAAGATTATTTTATTCTGGTACTGAATGGAGAACAAACTTGAATGACCCAAAGTATACTTAATTTGATTTTTTTGGTTAAATATATTAAATGGTCAAAAATAATAATAACCATCTGGTTATTATTACAATTCTGCCTTAGTATCTGATTCCGGAAAATCTAACCTGTGTCCATTCTCTCATCCAGAGCTGAATTCATACACATATGTTATATATATAAACATATTATAGATGTGTGTGTTTATATTTATGTATACATATAAAGAATATTCTCATACCAGGAAGTCGCTGTGTCTAATAAATGATTCCTTCAAGAAAGGGCATGGCCCAGCGTTACAAAAGCTGTGCTCTAGTCCCTACCAGACATTCAAGCATGGCAGTTGTGTGGCCTTTTATCTGTGTCTATGTTCTCTTGTCTCTTTCTGGAATTAGTTACCTTAGGCCACTTGAGTTCATCTCCCCATATATCCTATGTTTCCATCAGTTTAGGACAGTGGTCCTCAGACTCTTGGGTCTCAAGACTCTATTATACTCTCTAAAATTATTGATGACTCCCCAAAACATTTATTCGTTGCCTTATTCACCAATATTTGCCATATTAGAAATTAAAGCAGAAATAAATTCAATGTATATTTCTTTTTGAAATAATGATAAACCAATAAACATTAACATAAATAACATTTTTTAAAAAAAACTATATTTTGAAAAACAAAATGTAGTGAGAAGAACAGCATTGTTTTAATTTCTAAAAGTCTCTTTAATGTCTGGCTTAATAGAAGACATCTGGATATTCTTATCTGCCTCTGGATTCAGCCTGTGGCAATATGTTGCTCTGGTCAAAGAACATGAAGAAAATCTGGCCTCACCTAGCCATGTAGTTGTAAAAGTAGAGGAGTATTTTCATAGACTTTTCAAATAGTTGTAGACACTCTTCAATGATACTAGAGCAAAATGGTAGTTTCTTAAAGGCTCCTTGCAAACCAGAATCTGAAATTCTATCAATGAACTTTAAAAATCATTGCATTAAAATCCAGTGGTTCATTTGCACTCTGAATGGATTTTGTAGCATCATGCATTGGTCATTTGGAAAATTTTAGTTAACCGAGTTATGCAGTTCTTCCAAACGTTTACTCATTTCAATATAGAATATTTAAAAAATCACATTTGGTAATAGCACCTCTGATCTCATCTTTAAGTATTGGCCAACTCATAATATTGGATACAAGTATTCCAAAATTCTAATTTTTGCTTGAGAGCTCAAATTTTACTGCCACATACTCACGTCTGAATGACCAGGGTTTGTCTGTCAGTCAAATAAAAATGGTGTTCCATTAAAAAGGGGCTAGTTCAGCTTGAAACTCAAAACAGTCACACCAGTGTTTTTCTTGGAGAGGACCATTTACTTCGGGATGCAGCAGAAAGCTCTGGTGCACTCCAGCTCTGTCACACAATATTCAGAAGATGTGTACTCAAGGAATCAAAATTTAATAAAACTAATCATTTGTATTGTTTCATCAAGAACATTCTTAGCTGAAGCTGGCATTTTTGTTTTGCCAGTGCATGGTGATAAAGGATTCAGTGACTCCTGGTACAGATTGGGGCCTGGATTGATGTGAAGGCATTTTCGCCCACCGTTGCTTTTGTACCATCAATGCAAGTTTTGACACAGTTGTGTAAGTTAATTCAAAAACTTTGTTTCTGATGTGTTTGTTTCCAAGCATTCATATAATAAAAGATCTTCAGTGATTCATTGGAACTAATATGGACAATATAGAAAATCCAGCCACATCTGCAAATTTGTGCATTTTGAAGGCACAAGTGCAATTCTGCAGATAAGATATTGACTTGGTCTTCATGTTTGCAGTGAAATTGGTAATTTGACAAGTTATTGTGTCTTCGGGAAGGGACACTGGTTTACTTTACTGACTTTTCATCCAATTATCAAAGATTTATTTTTCCTTCAGTTGTGTGAACTTCCCCAGCCACTGCAATATGATAACTCACCCTGTAAGCTGGTTCGGTCTCTTTTCCATTTCTAGGTTGAAAATGTAAAACAATTTTTAGCTTTTAAAGAGCACATCTTGCCCACATTTAAACTATTCCTTTTTTCAAACTCTGATCAACCTCAAAATGACAACTTGAAATTGTTTTGTTGCATAAGACACACAAAGATGAATTATTAACTTCCAGAAAGGTGAGCAGAAGGTAGCTTCCATTGTATTTTCATTTCTTATGAATAGCTTCATCCCATTTCTTTGAGGTTAATTCTTTCTTCCATGAGTCAAGGTCTCTATTTCAATTTCATCTTCTTCAGCATCTTTGGATATAGATGCTATAGGTGTGGGTTAAGAAAGCAAGTCTTGCCCTAAACGGTTTGGCTCAGTGGATAGAGCATCAGCCTGCAGACTGAAGAGTCCCAGGTTTGATTCCAGTCAAGGGCATGTACCTTGGTTGCGGGCACATCCCCAGTAGGAGGTGTGCAGGAGGCAGCCAATTGATGTTTCTCATCGATGTTTCTAACTCTCTATCCCTCTCCCTTCTTCTCTGTAAAAAATTAATAAAATATGTTTTTTAAAAAGCAAGTCTTCTTTTCTCTTGTATTGAAGCCAATGATCTATCCTTAAAGATAAGAAAAATATCCTATAAATAATTTTCTCTTTATTTTTGAAAAAAATAATGAATTATAAAGTAATAACTGTTTGAGATAAGCTTTTTAAAAATTGGAAGTTTGGGGGGAGAAATAAAATAATATTGCAAAAACAACAAAGGATACTTATTTCTTGTTGAGTTTCCAAACAGATGCAAGGGAAACTTTGGGATTTCAAAACAATACTTTGGGCAATAATGAAGTTACAGAAATTATAGCAAATATAATAAAATATAGTAAGAGTATAAAGCATTAAGAACAAACTGAGTTAGTCTCTAAATATGCACATATTTATACCTTAAACCTACCAGCTAAGAAAATTATTGAAAACACAAGAATTCACAAAACATGCCTCCCATTAGTTGCCAGAGAAATGATGTCATATGCCGTGTGGCCTCTGGAAAATCCCACTGCACACTCTTGAGAGCATGAAAGTGAAAAAAGTGAATGATGCCTCGGTATTATTATGACCTCACAGACTTCCTGAGCCAGAGAGGTGAAGATCTGGAATCGTTCTTTTCTTCGTCACCCTCCTAGCCTCAAACTGCCTTTACCTTGTTCAAGGAGGATAAAAGGTGACGCAAGAGAAATGCGGGAGGCAGCAGAAGTAGGTGGGAGGGAAACTCCAGAGTGAGCTACCGTCAGCCAAAAGAGGCTGTTGGGATGAAATGACCAAGAGGACCAGGGCACCACTGTCTGAGGTGATGTGGAGAGGCACCGCCCAGATCCCCACCCCTGCTCCCTGTCTGCAGGAAGTGCTCCTTCAGCCTCAGCTGCAAAGAGCCACCTCCTTCCAAGAGCTGCCTTGCTCAAGGTCACGCTCTTCCCTAGGCAGTTTGCAACCAGTAACAGAGAGGCAGGGATGCAAAGGCACAGCCATTTCAGGCGGCTGCAGAGCTCCCTGCTGGACTGACCAAGGCCTCATGGCAACTCAGCTTCTCCTTCTGTCCCACCCAATGTTCTCCCTCTTTTCTTTGCAGGTGTTGATCCCTAAGAATATCTTGCACCCCAAATTCTGCCTTAGTATGATTCCGGAAAATCTAACCTGTGTCTATTCTCTCATCTAGAGCTGAATTCATACATACATGTTATATATATAAATATATTATAGATGTGTGTTTATATGTTTATACATATAATATTTATATTAATTATTTTCCTCTATTCGATAGTACATGGTCCGCCAATTATCAGCAAACTGTTTTCAACCTGTTGACTTATTTATTCTAAATATAGCTATTATGTTCCTCTAATGAAAACCTTTGTTGCCAAAAACATTTTTATAATAACAAAATAATTTATGTTTTCCACTAATCCCAATGTAATGTTTGCCGATCCTAAATACACATCATTTGTTTAGAACAATAGGGTGAGACAAACAGATACAACCAACTACTTTACTGATTACTGTAGGCGTTTGCTGCAACTTACAGATGACACAGTAAGGAACACTGGTAGCCGGTTCTCAAAGCCAGGCTGGAGGTGGGACAAAGCTGACTTAGAACAGGGCTTCCAAGACTGATGTCAGCTCACATCCCTGCTCCCAGCCTCAGTAATGTTAATCATCATTATAAACTCTTAGTAAGAATAGAAAATATTCCATTTGTAATTTCAAAACTATGATATCTGGCCCCGGCCAGCATGGCTCAGTGGTTGAGCATTGACCCATGAACTAAGAGATTGCAGGTTTGATTCCTGGCAGGGAATATGCCTGGGTTGCAGGCTCCATCCCCAGTGTGTGGCTGTGCAGGAGGCAGCTGATTGATGATGTTCCTCTCTCATCAGGTTTCTATCTCTCTATTCCTCTTCCTTCCTCTCTCTCTCTAAAATCAATAAAAACATATTGGAAACAAAAACCTATGATATCTGGAAGGTTGAAAGCCACTTCCTCAACAATACCTGGTGAAACCCTTCATGTTGCACCCTCTGTTTACTCGGTCCTTCAGCCCCGTGTGCAGAACAGAGGACCGTGGTCGAATTATACCAATCTGTTTGCAGGAAACTCAAACAAGGTCAAGCCTTTTCTGCAAGAGCTGCCATCAAATAAGGAGCTGGACTAGAGGATCCCTGAGATCCCTCTTATTCTAACATCCCAGGTCCCAGGTCTATTGCCACATAGGTTATTTGGGGTCCTGAGAAGTAGATTAAATGGTGACTTTCAAATTTCATTTTAGGCAAGGCTTTTTATATAAAACAACAAGCGAATGTGACAAACCTAAAATTCATCATGAGAAGCAAGCATTCCTTTCATGAAACCCTGGTTCGGTGGGACAGGGGGCGCGTCCCTGGGCTTGACTATAAGGCAAGCAGGGCCATCCTCAATGTTCTTCCCACCTCTCCTTTCTTTGCCTCACCCGGGTTACTCAGGCCTGTGCCTCTCACCACAGCTCCCGAACATCACTTCTGATCACTGTTCCACTGACTCCCCAGGGCCACAAATGCAACCCAGATCCCTTGGGCTAATCCCACACAAGAGCCTCTGTGGTCTGACCACTGACCACCTTTCCCCACCTCCCTCGAGCCACTCTTCCCCCATGCACTCTGTGCTCTAGCCACTCTGGAATTCTCACGGTCCTGGGACACACCACTCCCCCACACTCTCTGCCTTTGTGCCTGCTGTTCTTGCTCCTTAGACTGCCTGCCCTGCCCTCTGGCCACCCTCTCCCATCTGCCTGGCCCAGCGCTGCTCAAACCCAGGCCCTGTTATCTCCTCTCTGTTCTTTTCTCTGACACCCCCACTTCCTCTGGATTCCGAATATTCTGTTCACACCTCTATTGTAACTGGCGAAGTGAGTGGACACTCACCCATTATTGAAGGGGTTGTTTGCATTACAGCTCCTTTATTTCTTATGCCGGACACTTCACTTGGTTGTGGATGCCTGAAGAGTGGGAACAGCATCTCGTCCCTCTTTGCATCGCCTGCATTGTCACTGGCCGGACACATACCCAGCCTCAGGAAGTGTTGAAAGTTGAACGCTGGGCTTCCCCACTCCCCCCCCCCCCGCCCCCGCACCCCCCCCCACCCCAACCCAACTGAAGGAACTCTTTCCTCTTGCTTCGTTCGCTTATTTGAATGTCTCACTCGGTGTCCAGTACAATAAGAGGAGAAAGAAGAAAGCCCCTTGCTTTTCAGCAGGCAAATGCTTGGGTGAAGCTGCCCTTTAGAGACCTCTCCTTTGGGAAGGTGCAGGATAGGAACGACGACGACGGAAAAGAGAAGAGAGGGGGAGCTGGAGGCCAGGAGAACATTTGGGATCAGGCAAGTAGTGAAGTAGCAGGAATGCACCAGGGTGGCCACACCGGTTCTCATTCATAGTGAAACTTCCACAGTGGTTGGTGGAGAATTACCAGCAACTGCTTGCAGCACGTGGTGAATGAACCGAATAATATAAATCTTGGCACACGTCATTTATCTCAAAAACTACACAGCAATGCCATTCCAGAATATGTTTTCTGGTTTGGGCAGTGGTGTTCAGGGTTGGGGAGGGGGGCAGCCTGGAAGGGTGGCTGGCGGACATCCTGCTGTTTATTTCAGGCGTTGGGGACTTGCTTGTTCTCCAGGAGCATTTGTTTCTAGAGCACGTTCCAGAAGTCGCATCCATTTCCTCCTTCAGGACTGACCACGTCCTTGTGGGAGCAAGTATGTGTACCTCCATTTCAACTGAAGAGGAAAACAAGGCCTAGAAGTAAAGATAGCTGCTCAGGGTTGGCTCTGGCTGCAGAGCCTGCTTCCTGGGTCCCACGGATGATGTTAGCACCTGTAGGGAGAGAGCAGCCTGGGGAACTTGGTCAGTGTGGCCTGGTCTGTGTCCCACACACATACCCTTGGTCCACTGGAGGTCTCCTGCAGGCTCAGAGGGCTGTTCCTGTACATGCATGCAGATGACTTCCCACCCCAATCACCTGAGGAGTATGGCCTTAGCTTTGAATGGCTTTCCTGTCTCAGTCCCAGCTCCCAAGAGAGACAATTAAGTCAAGGCCCCTGTTCTAGAAGTCGCCATTCTTCCCACATAGATCCTTGTACTAACCCCTCTTTCCCTGAATCACCTCAAGGGGGAAGGGGGGATCTGTTTCTAAAACATACCTGCTCATCAAGGGAAGGTGTTTAGATCATTTACATTTAATGTAATTATTGATATAGTCAGGTTTCTATCTACCATCTTGCTACTTATTTTCTATCTGTCCCATCTGTTCTTTGTTTCCTTTTTATTCCTTTTGTCTTTTTTTGCATGAACTGTACATTTCTTTAGTATTCTATTTTAGCTCCACTGTTCATTTACTAATTATATCACCTTGTTAAAATTTTTAATAGTTGCTCTAGGTTTTAAAATATGCGTAATTGATGTGTCACAGTCCACCTTCATGTAAAATACTAGTTCACATATAATATAAGAATCTTCCAAAGGTATTCTTCTACTTTTCCCTCCTGTATGGTGCTATTTTTAGCATACATTTTACAGCTGCATAGATTACAATACTACAATACATTCTTTTGCATTAAATCATTATTTTTTAAGTTTTTAAATGAAAAAAACAAAGGGATTTATTTTTACCCACATATTTACCATACCTTGATCTCTCTAGTCCTTTGTGTCGATCCAAGTTTCCATCTGGCATCATTTTCCTACTGCCTGAAGAACTTTAATATTTTTTAAGCTCAGGCCTACTGGCAACAAATGCTCTTGTCTTTTTTCTGTCTGAAAAAGTCATTTCACCTTCACTTTTGAATTATATTTTTGCTAGATTTAGAATTCTGGTTGATTTTTTCTTTCTTTCAACACTTTAAGATGCATTCCACTGCCTTCTGGATTGCATTGTTTCTAATAATAAGTCTATGGTTAAGTTTTATCTTTGTTCCTTTGTACAAAAATGTGTCTTTTTTCTCTGGATGTTTTAAAGATACTATCTTTATCACTGGTTTTCAGAAACTTGATCATATTGTGGCATAGCGTAAGACATTTGGATCTGTAGGTATATAGTTCTTATCTGATTTGGAAAAAGATTGGTCATAGTTTCTTCAACATTTTTTTTGTTTATTTCCCCCTCCCTTCTATCTTTCTGGAATTCCAATTTCATAAACATTAGACTGCTTAATATTTGTCAAACAGGTCTCTGAGGCTGTATGGTACACTTAAAATGTGTGCAGTTTCTTATGTTTAAATGAAAACAAAATAGAATTGATTTAAATACATGAAATAATATATACACCATTCATGACTCACAACAGGTGCTTAATAAATATTACTTCTCATCTCCCCAACCCACCTCTTTAATTTCCCTCTGTGCCCTGCTCTCCAAATTCCGCCCATCCTTCAAGATCCTGCTTCAAGGCCTCCACCCTGAATGTCCAGGTTTCTCCAGGTCTTAAAGCACTCACCACTTGCTTCCCAGAATTAGGCATGGGTTTTATATTGACCTGTGTTGTTCACAGTGTATGAATGCAACTGTGTCTTGCCTCACCTTTGGTTTTGAGTTCCTCGAAGGGAATACTACTCTTCCCCTCTATAGCCTTGTCACTGCCTCTCTAACACTTCCAGGAGGCGCTTCTCATTGTCTGTGATCTGGAATGAAGCCCTGAAGGTCTCCTCGCCTGGTCAGTGAACTCTACTCTGGAGTGGAGGAGGCGGGGGGGAGGAGACTGGGCTGGAGAAAAATGTGGTGCTCTGAAGGAAAATGGACTTTGGAGCCCAGTCTGATTCATCCGGTCAGAATCTCAACCCTGCTTGCTGCCTACCCGTGTGACTCTGGCCAAGTTACTTAGCCAAACTCAACCTCAGTTTCCTCATCAGATTCATGGGTGTGATTGTTGGAGTGAGATGAGAGACAATTGCGTCAAGGGTCTGGCTAGTGTCTGCTCTCCTTGAGAGCTGGGTGAATGGATGCAGGACCAGGCTCTCAGCCTGGCAGGGGTACGTGGAGCTGGACTCCTGTTCAGAGAACACCTAGACCTGTGGATTTTTGCCGGTCGTGAACTCATTTCCCCAGAGAGGAGAGAAACAGGCTTTGCAAACCCTCAAGTACAGAGTATCAGGTCCTAAATATTAAATCGAGCCAGAGCGGATGGTCCAGGGTGGAGCCACTCTTAAGTCCAGCCTGGTCCAGGGACACCCAGGAATGCACGCGACGGTCTCCCGTGGGGCCACTGCCAACTACGGAGTGGAAAGAACAGGCTTCAATGGGCAAAAGCTGCTGTCTCCTTACTTAGCAACACACGTGTCTTTTTATATAACAGAGTTAAATAAGTAATGCAAACTGTGAAAATCTGTGGTTAAAAACGAACACGGAGGAGTGGAAATAAAGACTCTAACAGATGGTTGGCGTGACTCTCTTCGACAGGTGGGACAGAATCATCTGCATGAACGCATCTCTGAGGCCTTCCTTCTGGTTGGCGCATTTATTGGCATCCTGCAGGCTGAGCCCTGCACATTCAAGCTGCAGAGTCCACAAAGCCACTCTGGAAGGGGGACCTTGGCCTCAGCCTTGCCTCACCTGTGGCCAGAGTGGCCACTCACCAGAAGGAAGAAAAGGAGAGACGAAATCAGACAGACCTGGTCAAAAGCATAGAGATCCGATGGAAGGTGGGGCGGAAAGACCTGAAACTCACCCTTGGGGTGGCCGAGTGGCATCCCTTTCCCCGTGCTGCCTCCCTGACCCTGTGCCCTTCCCCCTGCTTTTCCGCCCACACCTGCTCTCTGATGGCCAGGACTGCTGGGCCCTTGGGAAGACCCTGCCTGGTCCACTAACTGGTTTGTGTAGGCAAGTCTTCTTGCTTCACTTGGAGGTAGCGACCAGCCCATGTCCTCCAGCATCCCCGTGGCCAATCACAGGCTGCCTGTGTAAGCTGCTCCCGTGGGCCTGGCACAGCCATCCTCATTTCCCATGGGGCCAGGCTCCTGGGGGGGGAGAGACCCTTCTCATCAGCTTCTCTGTGGTTCCCACTGTGTGTTGTGCGCTGGCCTCCTCCCCAGGCCTCCAGCCCCTGCATGTGTGAGTGCTGAAGGCTGGACACGGGTGCTGGGTCAACACAAGTCCACAGGGCGTCCACGAACCCCACAACGGGGTGGCGGGAGCTCTCCCAGGAAGCAAACTGGTCTCAGGAAAGCCTGCCATTTATCAAGCACTTGCTGGGCCAGCCCACTGTGCTAAACCCTTTATATGCAGAATCGTATTAAATCCTTACAATCACTCCACCAGACACCGCCGTTGCCATCAGCATCATCGATCCTCATTTAATACATAAGGAACCTGAGACACAGAAAGGGCAAAAAACTTGACCAAGGCCACAGAGTTAATAAATGGTGAGCCAGGATGCACACCCCGGCAGTCCCACTCCACACTTTATGCTCCGAACCCCACTAGGTTTTGCACAGCCCACCCTGACCTCACCTGTCCCACCGCGTCACAGGCACTTGAGCGGGAGCCATAGACAAATGCAGGCTCAAGGGGGAGGCTGCCTCTTGGCGCCAGGACTCTGGGTCAAATCACTGTCCCTCTCTGAGCCCCTCATCAGTATTTCTCATCAGTAATATCAGGTTTGTGGTGGAAGATACCTCACAAGGTACTGGAGGATTCCATGTGCTAATCGTGTAAGAGACTCAGAACAGCGGCTGGCACTGGAAACAGTCATACACATGACCCTTTATCGCTATCATTAAGGCTAGGATTGTTCCAGCTGGAACAGGCCAGGTCTCTGTCTGACCCCCACTCTCTTCTCCAGAAGGTTCGTGTATTGACTTCTCATATCTGGTCTTTTTTTAATTTCTCCCTCCATCTCATTCCTCCACCTTCTCCCTTCCTCCTCCTTGCAAACCTGACATGCCATTGAATCTGGTTAATTCATTCTCATGCTCAGATCCCTGAATGTGACAGATGGAGGGGGCGGAGGTGGAGGTGGAGGTGGAGAATGGAGGAGCTTGTGTAATAGGACATAAATAAACTTGCACATGGGTCTCTTTTTCAATGTCAGATTTTACCCCATCACGGGGCAAGTTTTGCTTTGTCTTCTCTTGAATCGGAGGGAAGATGTTTTATTCATGAGCATCTCCCCAGCACAGACGGTAGGCGCTCAATGCGTGACAGTGCATTCGGTTCCGTCCCAGCCACCATGGAGCTCAGCACCTCACACGCGCTAATTCTTTGAATGCTCTCCTACCCTCTTCAAGTCCCCGTGCCTGGCAGATGATGAGCGCTCAAACGCCTAGTGAAGAAAGCACATGTGTTCAGTTTCTACCTCTTAGCAGACACATCATTTTAAACCCCCAGCTTGATCGTTGTGGCTCCTTAACTGTTCTCCCTTAACTTCTGGTGTCACTCCCTCTAACATTTAGGAAGGCGGTTTCCACACAAACTTTCATCTTGGTGAATGGCAAGGCCCAGGTGACAAAGATAAAGCTGAGTACACACCTAGAGAGATTTGATGTTTTCCACAGTTTGATTTAAACAGCACCCAGAAAGTCCTTTGGGTTACCTCTCAGGTCGCCCTCTATAAACCACAACGCAGGGAGACCTAATGCACCACGGTCATGGCCAGGCAGGCCCGTGTACATCCTTGTCCCGTGATTTATGGAGCAAATTCCTCACAGTCTCCTCATCAATGAAGCGGGACTATGGGAAATTGTGTAACAGGACATAAATTCCAGTTACCAGTTCAGTGTCTGACATTTCGTGGGTGCCTTCCTCGCTCTAACAGCCCACTGAGCACAGGCCACTAAGGAAGGAAGGACTCGGAGGGAGATAGCAGAGGGAAAAGCAAGGGAGGAGGGAAGCTTCTGGAGTCTGTCAGGCCCCGGGTGGGACAGGGTGGTGGGTGGAAGCTGGGAAGGGAGGGAGCTGTTTACTGGCACCGTCAATAAACAAAGATTGAGAATATAAAGCAAGCATTGTGCTGAGGGCTGAGGAAGTACAAAGGAATTTGTATTTATAAGTTCTACCCACCTACTCCCAAAGTGACTCACAATGAAAACCACATATGCAGCAAGATCACTGAAAAGGAAATCCGTGGAATGGAAGAAAGAAGCAGCATCTGTTATCACCATGCACCAAGTTCTTGAGTGCATTCGGTCTTGTGATCTCACAACCCCATTTTACAGATGAGGAAGGAGAGAGCAGAGAGGTGTGCCCGGGCAAGCGCAGGCGCAAGCAAAACCCCTCCGTTAGGCACAGCAGGCACGGGGCCCGGGGCCCACGATACTTTCAAGAGGCCGGAAAATGTTTTACAATTTCTTTTAAAATCAGAAGAAATAAAGGACATTTAGGTTGGAGGAAATGTTTTCACATATAATATTGATACTGTATAGTCTCCTCTATACCAACATAATTATAAAATATAATTTTTGCTATTTTTTAATGGAGAAAGGGGCTCCCAAATGTAAAAGTTCCTAGGACCCTGAAAAGTCGTAAGTCAGCCCAGGACCACAAACTCCCCCTGCCCAACTCCACACCTGTGCTGTTTCCACGCCTGAGCAAGGGTATTTGCCGTCGTTGAGTACAATTGCAAGTCGGTTCTGAAACTAAAAGGAAACTATGATGCGATAAATAATTCTTAGTGTCATGAAAACGATGTGCAGTGGGGCATACTCACTTTTTAATGTGAATGTGGAAAAATGTAACTTTCCTATTTACTTTATTTTTTTTTCTTCTTTTTCTTTTTAAATATATTTTATTGATTTTTTTACAGAGAGGAAGGGGGGAGAGAGATAGAGAGTTAGAAACATCGATGAGAGAGAAACATCGATCAGCTGCCTCCTGCACATCTCCTTCTAGGGATGTGCCCGCAACCCAGGCACATGCCCTTGACCGGAATCGAACCTGGGACCTTTCAGTCCGCAGGCCGACGCTCTATCCACCGAGCCAAACCGGTTTCAGCCCTATTTACTTTATAATTCATCCACTTTTTTCTTATCAGTTCTACTAGGTATCAGGAGGGGGCAAAAACCCCTCAATTTTGTCCAATTTGCTAAACTCCTGATCTGATTCAGTTACCAACATTGTCTTTCTAGGTGACTTGTCTGATTCAGGCGAATCTCAACCTTGGGGAACTGCTTTCTCTGCCTGCAGGATGCAGTGTGGCGAAGGATTCCGACCAGACGCTCCTGGGAGCCCAGGAGAAGGTCCTTGAATTCCTGAGGGATGACCCGGATCCCTGCTGCTCTGCGCTGCCAAGGGCTGAACTGCCTGCTCCCTGAGCGGATGGTCACCGTGGTGGGACGGCCCCGTCTTGCTTTGTGTTGTGCTGTGCCAGGACCCGTGACCACTTGGTCCCGTTGCCAGGCCTGTCCCCTGCCATTCAGCCTGCTCTCTCAGAACCTGCTCAGATGCTATCTTGGGCTCCCCTGCGTACTACTTCCTGCCACGCCTCCATGCCATGGTGTGGGTGCTTCTCCATGACTGTGGTCTCCCGCCACCTGCCTGGATAAGGGCCCTCCTGGCCCAGACACTCGCTATCTCTTTATACTTCTCTGGATGCTTCAAAACTCCTGACATGCCAGGTTGTGCCCTGACACGTTGGTGAGGAAGACAGAAGAGGTGACAATGTGCCTGACTACCTGTTCCCCTACAATCTATCAGAGTAGAAGGAACAGGCTTTCCCCTCTTCGTGTTCAAAGATTGAATCAGATACACCTAACTCTTGATATGTTAAATGAGCGTTCAAAAAAATTTAGAAAACCTTTTCTCTTACAATTACTAGCTTTCCATCTGAGAACCTTGTTACAGACCCAGACAAAATCTAATCTGAATACTATGTCGAGCTAGTATTCTATCTGCCTTCCTCTTACCTCCTGCCCCAAACATTGCTTCCATGGACAAGAAAACCCAGAACAATAAGATTTACAGAATATAAAAATTCCTCTAAAGTGTTCCAAAAGTAATTCCAATAATTACTTCATGGCAGAAACATGTTCATTCAACAGGAGAGACCAACTATGCTGATATTACATTTTAAAAAAAAGTATTCTGTGGATTCTTATGCCAGGAATGTTGACCAACATGGTGAACACTATCTTCAATACTTATTTGGAAACCTTCTTCCAATAACTGTGTGTTATGTCCGTCCTCAGCAACTGTAGATTAGAACGTTAGGCATTTCTCTGGAGAAAAGGGGACTAATCTGGTGATTCCAGTTGTGGTATTCCTGGTGCTCTTTCACCTGGATACCATGTAGACACCCAGAGAAAGTAGCGTAGCACAGCACACTTCAGTTCTCTCAGGCAGCGTTTAGATAAGGGAGCAGAGACACTGTCCCTCTCTCCCACCCTAAAGGAGGTCAGGGAGAGTTTCAAAAAAGGGAGACAGTTGCATCCAACCTCCCAGCCACCATACTAGGAGTTTTTCTGAAGATTATTTGTGATTCAAAATGTGGACCAGAAATATTTGGGAGTTTGGGGAAGAACTGAATTTCAGAGGAAATGACTCAACAAGTATGACCTGTTAGAGAATAAGAGATCAGACTGCAAGATCTTTTAGACTTGGGCCAGAGATGTGCAACTCTCAAAGTTTTTAATACAAGTTAGGACTCTTTCTCTGGACCAGGAGAAAGACTAGGGAGCTGTGAGTAAGCATATGATCATTAAGAAAATCAAGATCTTTGCATTGCAAGGGATTATCTTGTCCAATGACTACCTTTGAGACAGAGAACAAGATGAATGATTACTATCACTTTTTCTGTCAACATTGTACTGAAGTCCTACATGTCAGTAAAGAAAGAAAAAAAAAGTAATGATTAATATTGAGATAAAAGAAACAAAACTTTAAATATGTAAAGGTAATATTAAATATTATTAGATCTGGTAAGAAAGTTTAGCAAGATTGCTTGGTATAAGATTAATGTACAAAAAATGAGTTTATTTCAGTATATGAACAATAAGCATTGTGAAATGTATTTTAAAAGTGATTATTTATGTTTGCAATAAAAATGAAGTATTTGTGAATGAATCTAACAAGATTTATGCTAGACTTTTATAAAAAATTATTAAACTTTATTGAGAAACATTAAAGGATGCTCTAAGAAATACAAAGGCATACTATATTCATGGGTGGATGATTCAGCATTGTAAAGATTTCATTTTTCCCAAATTTATATATAGATTCAATGCATCCCAATCAAAATTCCAAAAAAGCTTTACATGTAGAATTTAGTAAATGCATTGTAAAATTTATATGAAAGTACTCAAGAAGAAAAACAAGGTGAAGGAATTATCCTACCAGGTAGCATGACTTTTATAAAGCCATAATAATTAAGACAGTGTGACACTGGCACAGAGAAATGGGTCAATAAAACAGAATAGAGAGCCATGAACAGATCCACATGTATATAGACACTTGATATATGCATGATTACAAAGCAGTAGGAAAGAACAGATTTTTTTAAAATGATGCTAGAAAAAAAGAGCTATGGGGAAATGTATTCTAAATGGTTCCCTGGTGGGGTCTTTAAGGATCATTCCAACATGGCCACGGAAATTACACTCAGAGAAGCATATGAAATTAAAGAATTTGTTATACTCATAGGTCCTAGAAGAGGGAGGCATGGCAGGCTGCACAGAGTCAATTATATCTCTGGTTTACAAGAAAAAAAATGAATAACATATGATACTTATTTACCAAATCTAAAAATAGACTAAACTACTAATTGAACCTATATGAAATTGCTGATATTCAACCATTTTTGTTTCACTAATATAGCAACTTTCTGCAGTTCACCCTAATATTGTTTAGGGTGCATACATAAATGATAAAACCATGTAGGAAAGCAAGGTAATGCTGAACAGAAAAGTTAGGATATTGTTACCTCTGAGGGGGCAGTTTTGATTGGGAGAGGTGGAGGAGTTAGGGAAGCTCGCAGTTACTGGAGATATTCTAGTCTATTTCTTTTTTTTCTTTTTTGAGGGTGTAGCTTGTTTAAAAAAATATTATATATATATATATATATATATATATATTATTGATTTCAGAGAGGAAGGGAGAGGGACAGAGAGATAGAAACATTAATGAGAGAGACACATTGATCGGCTGCCTCCTGAACGCCTAATATGGGGTCAAGCTTGCAACTCGGGCATGTGTTTCCCCAATAGAGGGTGAGCCCCTTGAGGACAAGTACTGAAAAGTTTTCATGGCTGACCCAGTAAAATAGGGTACAGGACACACTGTAGATTCTCAACTAAAAGTTGGCTGAAAGGATAGACTCCAGATGAATGGATGGAAGGATAGATGGATGGATAGAGATCCTAATGGCTGCAGGTCTTTAGTAAATAGGTGATTTGTTGTTTTTTTAAATATATTTTTATTGATTTAGGAGAGGAAGGGAGAGGGAGAGAGAGACAGAAACATCAATGATGAGAGAGAATCATTGATCGGCTGCCTCCTGTACACCCCCCAATGAGAATCGAGTCCACAACCCAGGCATGTGCCCTGCTGGGAATTGAACCATGACCTCCTGGTTCATAGGTCGACGCTCAACCACTCAGCCATGCCAGCCGGGCATAAATAGGGGATTTTATTTTCAGAACTAGTGAAGAAATTTTATTTATTTATTTGATTGTTTTTAGTAGTGAAGAGATTTTAAAGCATATTTAAAGCATGATTTTAGTGAATGGAACATACATCTATGTTTTGAATATTCAATTACATACATCTATATTTTGAATATTCATTAAACCCAATGCTGTTGGGTTTGCCAGCCACCCAGGGCCTGCTACTTCCTTGCACAGCTCCAGGGTAGTTGCTCACTTTGTGTTCCAGGTAAATAGTGCTCCCAGAATTGTGCGATGAGGAGGTTCAAAACCCGCAAGGGGGTGTCAGAAAGCCACGCCAAGTGCGGGGTGCTTCCTGATTGCCCTCCCACCCCTCAGTCAAGTCATGGAGGGTGGGCACTCAGATGACAGGGTTTGGAGATACATTGTCCTTCCTCACCCTGTTTCCTTCTTTTCTCTCTCCCTCTTGACTGCTTTTCTCTCTCCCTCCCCTCCTCTCTCTTCTCTCTTCTTCTCCCTCTCCTTGTTCCTCTCTTCCTCTTTCCCTTCCTTGCTTCTCCCCTCTGCCTCTCTCCATCTCCGTCTTGTCCCTCTCTCTAGCTCTTTCTCCTCTTCTAACCTCTGCACTTGGCAATCTTTCCAGTCCTCTATTTATACCTCCTACTGTCAGTCAGATGGGCTCAGTGGTAGAGAAACCCAAACATTTTAGCTCTCCTCCCCAGGAGACCAACTATGACTGTGGTTTTTAGGAGACTGAATTCTCTCAGGGCCCTTTACCCCGAGTTTCCTCCCTCTCCTTCCCCCCCATCTCCCACTCCCACCCGCCCCCTCCGCCCCGTAGTCATGGACTTCTCTGGGTGGCCTAGAATCTGCACCACCAGGCAACCACAAAGCCCACAGCCAGAGAAGGGGACATTTATTACTTCTAAATGTATTCATCCTTAGCCCAAGGGCAAATACCCCTCCTTTCTGGACCCCATAATAGAAACACAGATTTTGGCTGCCCTTCTCTTCACCCCAAGAAGGGCTGCTTTTGCAATAAGGGGCATTAGAAGATTGTCGTCTGCCAGGAATGCATAGATGTTTTTCTCCACAGTCTCTGCCTTGGGCTGATCTGGCCTGATTGACAGGAGAGAGAGAAATTCTAGGAAGAGAAGGATTGGGTGGGAAGGGGTCTGGAGAGGCAGAGCCTGGGAGGGTAGAAAGAATCAGAGAGAAGGAAAGATGAAGTTTCCGGATATTAGAATTGGAGGAGATAGAAGCTCATCCAGTAGCACTACCCCCACTCCCACCCCCTCGCCACCCATTTTCCAGAGAGGAAACCAAGGCCCCAGAAACAAGAAGCAGTGTGCTCCTTCCCGAGCTGATAATTGGCAGAGTTTGGACCAGCAGGCAGGTCTCCTGACTCCACTCCCAGCCCAGCACCACCCTCTGCCTGACTCAAAGCAGAGAAAGTTGACTGTCTTGGCAGCAAAATGAAACCTTTGATTTATGAGGAATTCTGAGATATCTTCCAGTTGACAATCTTGGAGAATTACATAAGCCCACACTTTTGTGGGGGCAGCACTTAATGAAATGAACACATGAGTAATTCATTTTTCATTAAAAATGACATGCAGAGAGTCCATATCTAAGGATGAAAAATAGGTCCTGGCCTGGCCCCCCTTGGTACTAAGGAGCACTTGTCTCAAGACACAGGGACTGGGGGGCGGGGGGCGGGGTAACACCTTCCAGACATTTCCTGTCATGTTCATTATCTCATGTAACTCTCACAGGGACTCAGAAAGCTAGCGATTACTGCTCCAGTGTTGGAGTTGAGAAAACAGAGGTTCAGAGAGCGCGAGTAACAAGCCCAAAGTCACCCAGCGAGTGAGTGACAGCCAGAGTGTAAACCCCAGGCTGCTTTGGCTCAGCTTCAATAAGCTGTCCGTGCAGGAATGGGAGGCCAACTGTGCAGAGCCTGGGGTCCGATTGCACAGACACGCACTCCAGCTGGACGCTCCAGAGACAGAGGAGCCCCGGGCCTGGCGAGGGGAACCCTGGGCACTGGTGGTCAGCCAGGCCCGGCTGGACAGTGGCCAAGCCGATGAAGCCCAGGGGACAGGGGCCATGAAATGATGCCTGGCAGGTTGTTTTCACTGCTTTCCAACTCTCCAGCCTCAGAGGAATTTGGTATCTGTCTCAGGAAACCCAGTCGGGCCTCCCTCTCAGATGCATGTGCTGCACGTCTGGGCCTTGGAGCCAGTAGGACCTGAGTTTGAATCCTGGGTCTGTCCCTCATTAACCACCGGGCTCTGAAAAACTGCCCCAATCCCTCCTGAGCCTCAGTTTCCACAGGAAAGTTATTATTATTCATACTAATAGCAGCTATTTGCTATAAGGACAGCTCGCTTATATTGAGTGCGTTTTACGTGCCAAGTACTCAATTACGTGACCTGAGCTTAACCTTCGGTAAGTTCCATTGCCCCTGAGAGAAGGAGGACATGGAAGCTCAGAGATGTTATTTGCTTGCTCAGACCACAGAGGCTTAACCTTCAGTAAGTTCCATTGCCCCTGAGAGAAGGAGGACACGGAAGCTCAGAGATGTTATTTGCTTGTTCGATTCCAGTCAAGGGCATGTACCTTGCCCTGACCGGTTTGGCTCAGTGGATAGAGTGTCAGCCTGCGGACTGAAGGGTCCCAGGTTCGATTCCGGTCAAGGGCATGTATCTTGGTTGCGGGCACATCCCCAGTAGGAGGTGTGCAGGAGGCAGCTGGCCGATGTTTCTCTCTCATCGATGTTTCTAACTCACTATCCTTCTCCCTTTCTCTCTGTAAAAAATCAATAAAATATATTTTTTAAAAAATGACAGGGTCAGAATTTGAACCCAGGCCTGTGTGCAGCACCAGCCCACTTACAGGACTCTCCTGATAAGCACAGTCCCTAGCACATTGACATTTGACAAACAGGAGTTCCAGTCCCTTCATTTCTCTCTAAAACCACAGATTTCCACAGGGCCCTCTGGGATGTGCTTTAGGGCTCGCCTACATGGAGTTTTCTGGAAATCAGGAGAAAGCTGTAGGGAGGGGAGCTGCACCTCCCGCTCCAAACCTTTCTTTCCTCCCCTGGCCTTCCTTCCTTATAGGGTTTGGCAAAAGCCGGCCTCACTTGAGGACTCTGTGTTGCTGGAAACAATGTAAGTTTGTTTTGGCACCGCGGAGAGGGCCTGATTTCCCCGCTCTGGACGCCTCTGTGGGAAGAGGACCCGGGGAATGTGGCCCTGCCTGTCAGTTCCCATTATCTCCCAGCACGTCCACGCCACAGTCCTCTCCACCACATGAAGCTGGGAGCAGGGAATGATAAGAGCTTTCTTTCCACTTCAGACAGATCCTAAGATCTGCCGGGCCCTCCGTACTCTCCCTCCCAAAAGAAGTCAAGCTGAGGACACGGTGCTGCAGTCCACTGCCCACTCTTAGCAGATCCCCTGTCCACCCCGTGGGCACTTTGTCAGGCGGCGTCTGCCTCCCGGTATTCGGCCACCTGTGGCCAGTGTGCTGCTTAAAGTCACAGACGCTCAGCGTTGCAGGGGATTGTCACCGTCCTCTGGCCCGAGTCCCCTCCTGACTTAGATTCACCGTCAGCCACATTTATTGAATGCCAGTCCTGGGCCCAGCGAGAAGTCTTTTGCATCTGTTGGTTTATATTTGGGAGTCCTCACACCACCCTTTTTTAGAAAGACCTTATTTCCCCGTGTCCACAAATGCGGAGTCTGTGGCTCCGAGAGGCGAAGCAGTTGGCTCAAGGTCGTGAAGTGGGTAGGTCGCAGGGGAACCAGGGTGTAGTCCTCCAGCTCGGAGCCCAGCTCTGTCTGTCCCAGCCCAGGAGGCGTCCCCCAGCACCACTCTCAACAGGAGGTCCATCCAGGCTTTGTCCGAGACCCTGAGAAAGCTTCACCTGAAAGGTGTGTTGGGCTTGAGCTGAGACCTGCCTCCCTGTCACTTTCTCCCACGGGCAGATGTCCTAAGTCTAACTGCAGGCAAGAAGAGGAAATTTAAATCTCTACCCTTGGCCACACCGGTCCTTCAGACATGGGAAGATGACCCAGGTGACCCATAACTGCCCCCGGTCCTGCCCCAGAACTGGTGTGGACATGGACGTGGGTGCCCTCCCAAGGAGACTGGTCTGTGGACTTGTCTGGCCCTCCCTTCTGACTGCCCCACTTGGCTCTGGGTGTGAGTTAGAAGAAGATAGAGGTGAAAGGTACAACCAGGTGAGCCTACCAGGCAGGCCCCAAGTGAGAGGGACGAAGGGGGACTCCTGCCACAGCCCAGAGAACCAGAAATCTCCAGCGACACCAAGGAAAACACCAAAGTCCCGCTGAGTGGGCAGTAACCTGTGGGTGGGAGAGCCCTTGGGCTCCAGAGATCATACTGGGGTTCACTGTCCCCACATCCCCGCCTGCCCAGGGCCACTAGGGGAGACACTGAGCCAGCAGCAGTGATGGCATGGGTGACAGCTTTCCAAGCTCCTTCTCCACATTAGCCGTCTTGGTCCCTCAACAACTTGTTGAAGGAGGCAGGGAGGGTGAGCTGCATCTTAGTTTACAGATGTGGAAACTGATGTTGGAGAGCTCCTATGACTTCCCAAGGCCACACAGTTAATGAGGGGCAGAGTGAGGCCCAAATGCAGGGCCTCTGGCTCCCAAGCTCAGTGAACTTTATTTCCCGCTCTGTCGCGCCCCCTCTTCCTCTGTTGAATCTGGGAAGATTGGTCTGGGCACAACTGCAACGTTGCAGATGGGAGGAAGCCAGCTGAGTCAAAGGGCAGTGAGAAAGTGATTGATGGGTTGCTTGATTGATTGGTTGATGGAACCATTGAGCCCTCACCTTCCTGAGCACCCTTCGGGCTCTTCTCGGATCACTCTCCTAAAATAATAAACCACCGGGGAACAGGTGAAGCAGCCCAGCCAGCCCAGCTCAGGGCACCCTCTCTCTCACCTCCCCCTCCAGGAACCCTTTGAATTTGAGACTCAAGCTGCACTTGCAGTTCCCGCCCAGGGCGAGGCTGAAACACTTATGGTTCCTATTTAAAGCCATGCCTCATTCATCATTTCAGCACCAACTAACAATTAAACCTGATTCAATCAAGCACTGACAACTAATTTAAACCGGGCCTCACCATCGGCCTGTCACTGGCTATTTAAAACCCTATCCTGGCCTCTGGGGCCCTTGGGAACCAGGACTGTTTGTCCTACCAAGAACAAAACCCCGCCTGCTGTTTCCCGGATTCAGACCTATGAGTATCTAGGGCAGTGGTTCTCAACCTTGGCTGCACATTAGAATCACCTGGGAATCTTTTTAAAATCCTGATTTCTGGGCCTCATCCTCCGGAAATTCTGTTTCTTTGTTATGGGGTGAGGCCACAACATTAGTAACAAAGAAACAGAATTTCTGGAGGATGAGGCCCAGAAATCAGGATTTTTAAGATTCCCAGGTGATTCTAATGTGCAGCCAAGGTTGGGAACCACTGATCTAGGGCCTGACTAGCGTCCCTGTGCCTCTGTGGCCTGTTGAAGTTGTCTCTGCCAGGTGTGTGTGTGTGTGTGTGTGGGGGGGGGGGGTGTCAGGGATGCCAGGGGGAGGGAGCAGGGGAAAGCTGAAAAGGCAAAAGCCCACTTCAGAGGTCGTGAGCCCAAGTGCAGGCACTTCGGGTGTTTTCTCGGCTTTAGTCAGGCCCGAGCGAATGTGGCCACCTGGGGATTGTTAAGAGCATAAGAACTTGGGTTCCAATACAGACTCTGCAATTGATTACTCGGTCCTGAGATCTTGGCCAGGTCTCTTGGGCTCTCTTAGCCTCACTTTCCTCACAGGTATAGTGGGAATAATAAAACTCCCTCCACAACCATCTCCCTGTGTTGTTAAGAGATCCCTCAGATCTGGCCATTCCGGTAAAAGCACTGGGAAAATGAGAAGCCCTAAGACATGGAGGTTATGAGTGGATCAAGCTGAGAACCTGCTGGGTCTGTGGCTGTGGAGGCAGCATGGCGGATTCCAACGCACGCTCACGAAAGAGATGCCTGGGTACACATGGCTCTCTAGGGCTGCAGGAGCACACAGCGAACAGGTCACCAAATGTGGACGGTGACCCTCCAGGCTGAAGACTCGGTCCATGCTGGTGTAGTCAGGTAGGTCTTCCTGGAAGCAGTGGACTTCGGCTGGCCAAGACTAGAATAAGCCACCAGTGGGAGGGAACCAAATTAGATAGGGCCACACTTAGAGCTGGCAGAGAGCTCCCACAGCCATTTCCCATTTAATCCTCCCCCCCCCCCCCATGTTATAGGATGAGGAGGCTGAGAGTGTAAATGACTGGCCCCTGAGAGATTAAGGCAGCCAGGTACCGGAGTGGAGCTCCGAATGCCGGGTGCCTGGTCCCACTCTGCCCCCTCCACAGAGCAGAGAACACCAGAGGTGGGTGTGGGGACACTAAGAAGAGGAAGGCAGAACTCCCAGCAGGGCTCTTCCCTCTAGGATTCCCAGTGCATAGTCTTCTCAAAGGAAGAAAAAGCACAAAAGATGCAATTTGGAGGCTGAGAAACTATGTGATAAATTGGGGAGGTGGTGCTATGTCAGGGGCGGAGGAGCATGGGGTGGTGATGGCCGCCCATCCCTATCACAGGTAGAGCCTGGGCTGCCCTGACATCCGGAAAGGGTCTTGAGATTCTCTAAATTCTCGAATGTGGGAGGAAACAATAGCTTCTTCTCTTGGGCCTAGGGCATGAGGAGGAGTGAGATCATGTCTTGGGAGAGAGGGCCAGGGACACAGGATATGAGTGTGCTCTCAGGGGGACCCAGTGAGGGCATGGAGCAGGGCCCCTGAGAGGCAGAAAGCCTCCTTCCCTGAAATCTCCACGGCTCCGCCCCAGTATCCTCCCCCATCTAGGTTCCTGGTCCCACAGTCAAGAGTGTCTGACTCTCCTGGGATCCTTCCAAGGTCCCCAGACCCAACCAGACTGCAGTCCCCCGGAGGGCAGGTCCATGATGCCGTCAAACTGGTTTTGGGCCCAGGGCCTGGAGGAGGACAGGCTCAAGGTGACCTCCAGTCCTGCCACTGGCTGAGTGATGTCAATCGTGTCCTTTAACCTCCTCGAGATTCTCCTGTGCAACGAAGGTAAAAACAGGACCTGTCTCACGAGGTCATCGTGAAAATTAAATAAGTTAATCAGAGTAAGTGCTTACCAAAAATATCTTCATTTGCTGTGTCCCAGAGCAGCTAGTACATCTCAGTGTATAGCAGATCCTGACTGTTAGTGGATTGCAAGCTCAGGACAGCAGCTACAGCAGCAGGGGCAGGATGGAACAGGAGGAAAGGGCCCCTGACATGGACAGGTGATTCAAAACGAAGGGCAGAGCCGGGTTGCGGCTGGTGTTGCTCAGTGATGCAGCGTCAACCAGGAGGTCACGGTTCAATTCCCAGTCAGGGCATGTGCCCAGGTTGTAGCAGGGGGCATGCAGGAAGCAGCCTATCAATGATTCTCTCTTATCATTAATGTTTCTATCTTCCTCTCCCTTCCTCTCTGAAATCAATAAAAATATTTTTTTTAAATGAAGGGCAGAGACTTTCTCGGGAATTTCGTTCCTGTGAGGCCTTGGGAACATGGCAGTCCCTCTGTCAGTCCACCCTGAGGGTCGATGCCCTCATCTCCTGAGGAAATTGGGAGCCCCAAACTCTCTCTGGGGTCTTCCTGGGGAGCCTGGGCCCCGCCTCATGGTTGGGGTGGGACAGGGGACCCAGGAGTAGAGTGTTGCCTTCCTCTGGCTGAAGCTTAGCAAATATCAGAGTGGGATCTGCCTTCCTGGGAGTGTGAGGGGGGAGAAAAGAACCCCTAATTCAAGCCCCTGCAGAAGCTGTGTGTGGACAGACATCAGACATCATTCTCTAGACCGGTGCCTCTGAACCTTTCTGTGAAGGACCCATCTTAAAATATCCAATCGGTCACCGACCAATGCTTTTGTGAAATACAGCAAAAATGAATTACAAAAAAAAAAAAAAAAAAAGCTCATACACTCGTACTGTGGCAATAGCAAGTGGCTCTAAACATGTGTGTTTGTTCACAATTTCTGGGCTTATCTCATCAGCAACTGGTGACAAATGGTTTGTGCCAGGCGTTTGCAGCCGCACTGCACTGGAGCAGACACTCAGCACACCCCTCCCCAGGGCAGTCGGACATCCCTCTTGCAATCCGGGACCACTGGCTCCTAACCACTCACCTGCCTGCCTGCCTGATCCCCTATAACCGCTCTACCTGCCGGCCTGGTCACCCCTGCTGGCCTGATCCCCCTAACCACCTCTTCCTCGGCCCCCCTGCCACCGTGGCTTTGTTCGGAAGGACGTCTGGAAGACGTCCGGTCTAATTAGCATAATACCCTTTTATTAGTATAGATTTTGATTTTAGAGAGAGGGAGGGAGAGAGAGAGAGAAACATCAATCGGCTGCCTCCTGCATGCACCCCAACTGGGTATCGAACCCCAAACCTGGGCATGTGCCCTGACCGGGAATCGAACCCCCTACCCTTTGGTGCACAGGATGATGCTCCAACCAGCTGAGTCACACAGGCCAGGGCAGCAGTTACTATTGTTTTGAGCTCCTACAATTTGCCCAAACCTGGGCTCCATGAACAAGAGCCCTCTTTCCCAACAAGGTAGATCTCATTTTGTCAGATTTAAAATGAGACACCTCAACTCTGAGCTCCTAGAAGGAGGGGTCCAGGTGCGCCGCAGCCCCTCCCCCAGTGCTGGCCGGGCTTCAGGGCATCCTGAGGGGCTTTTTTAAAAAGCAGATTTTCCAGCCCCACATCTGCTGCAGAAGCCCGGGCAGCCCGGGGTCCCCAGGTGATCCTCACCGTGCTGCCTGGGGCACCGTGTTCTCAGCTGCGAAGGCCTGGAGGCAACAGGCTGGGGGACCCGAGACAGCCCCCATGATGCCGCCTTCAAAGTGAAGACTTTTTGACGTCATGCTAAGGGAAAAGCAGGCAATAAAACTGTGTATTCTATAGCTTTACTCAGCTATGCAACAACAACAACATATTTCAAGGAAAAAAGCAAAATCTTGATGTCCATGATCGCCATGTAAAGGGCTTATGTGTGATTTTATTTTCCTCTCTGTCGTTTTCTAGGGAGAGCACGTATTACCTTCATAAATCTAACCGCAATGAGCACTATTTTTAAAAGAGAAAGTCTCCCTGCCTCCGCCAACATGAGTCAACTTTGACATTCTGGGGAGAGGCAGAAACTGCTGGGGGTTTTGTTTTCTTCCCTCCGAGGGCAGGAAGTAACTAAGTAAGTATTTCCCCCTGGGTTTCCTGCTGGAGCTGGAGGCAGAGAAAACTTCTGGCAGAGGACAGGTATCAAAACACACCACTTGCAAGGCCCTGTGAGTGGCTGCTGCTCTCTGTGGCCCCTCCCTCTCCACCGCCTGCCTGGGCCTCCTTTCTGGAAAATACGCTCCTGGCTCTGGCCTGCAGGCCTTCGCCCGCCCGTGCTGTCCATCCAGGAGCTCTTCCCTGTCCCCTGACTAACACATCGGGCATCATCTTAGGTGCCCTCGTTCTCTGAGGACCTTCCCTGCCCCCAATACTGAATGCAACCCCATGAGTGCCCAGAACAGCGTCTTCCCTGTTACAGGATGTGTCACACTTGGCTGTGTTCATGGTGACTCCCATGCTTGCCCACCGGCCCTTCAAGTTCCATGAAGGTCTGGACTCTATGTTTCCTGCCTGGCACAGGCGGGGGCACTCAGCAACTGTTCACTGAGTAAAGGAAGAAACCTGCCTCGAGGCCCTGGAGCTGGGTGTCACTCAGGTGGCTCTAGGTACCTGTCTCCCTACCCTGCTCTCCGCCCTCCCCTGTCCCGCCCCGCCCCTTAAAGGAAAGTGGCCCCAAAGCATCCTTTCTGCATAAGTTGTAAATTGTATGGCTGGTGCCATGTGGTCAGCGAAACCACCTTCTCCTGCTCCAGCAGGTGAGACCAGCGATGGGAACCCAGCTGGAGGGAGGGAGTCCGACCTGCTGATGGCTTGCCCAGAGAGTTGGTCCAACATGGTGACTCTGCGGGATGGTGCCTAACTGGCCAATCAGATCGCTTCTTGAGAGGACGATCAATGGCATGAAAGAGTCATCCTGGGGGCCACTGAGTTACATTCAGGCTCTGCAACCCAGTCTGGAATCCCCCTTCCACCTTCCCACACCCCAGAACTGAAGGTGTCTCCATGCGTCTCTTCCGCATAAACTAAAAAGCCTTTGTCCCTCTCCCTCTCCCTCTCCCTCCCTGCTCACTGGTCCTGTGACCCCTCCTTCTGAAGTCAGGCGGGGTGGGGTGGGGGGTGCTCCCTGTGCCAGGCACCTGGCCCAGCTGGCGATGCTTAGGGAGCAGCCTGCAGGCACACTGGCCCAATCCTGAGTGCACGTTTGCAATTGGCTGGTGAGTTTGGGGCCCTGCCATCCAGCCTGGGGGACTGGGAAGATGTGACTTCCCTTCCCCCACACACGTCTCCTGACAGAGGGAGGGGAGCGTTCGGCCACAGGCTCACTTTGGTGGGTGGCATGAGCTGCACCAGGGAGACAGGGCAAAAACAGAAGTTGGTTGCTGATGCTGCAGGAAATGTGCTGGGAGCAGGGGTCCCGGGAGGGCAGGAGGGGAGGCCACCAGGGTCTAGGAGGGGCTGACCCACACTTGTAGGCAGGCAGTGTCCTCCCCCCGCCAGCCCTAAGGAAGTCGGGACTTGTGCTAGGTAGGTCTTGCCCCCACATCCCCATCCCCCACCTTGCCCACCCTTTCAACACTTTCTCTCGCTTCCCCTCCCCCCTCTTCAGGGAACCAGTGCCCTGATGCTTCTGGAAACCACATGTTCCAGTCTCTGAAGGATGACTTAGATCTACAGTGGTCTCGTCCCACATCAGACCACGTGTCCCTGTGCTGTGACCGCCTGAGCCTTCTGCCCAGGAGGACAGCGGCTGACACCCACACTGAGGAAGGAGGTGGCTCAAGGTAGAGGGTGAAGAAGGGGTATTGCCTAGAAAACCACGCTCCACCAAAGATACCAATCCCTTAGACTGGGATGGACCAGTCCAGGGTGGGGTGGTAGCACCAAGTCTCCCTGCTTTGCCTGCCTCCGGCCACTGCCCCCATGTTCTTCCAGCTGCTCCAGTTCTTCCTGCTCAAAACCCTTCCTTCCCTGCCTGGAAAAGTCTATTCCCGGGAAATTCCCTCCGGACTGTGGGGCATCTTGTTCTTAGTGCTTTGCTGTGCTTGTCAAACGCTCTGATAGTTTTGCTCAGATGTCATCAGATTGCAAAGCATTTTCCAGAAGGGTCAGAGGAGCCCTTCCCACGGAAGCCACTGCAGCAGAGACCAAGTGGACAGTGTACTGGACTTGGGAGCAGGATCCCCGGCCCAAGGTTTGCTACGGCCACTAACTGGCTCCCCCCTCTGAACCTGAACTTGCACAACTGTGACGTGGGGGTGGCCTGGGTGACCCCGGGTTCCTCCTCAGCCTGGTCCTCCGAGTCTTCAGAAGCTGCTCCAAGCTGAACCCAGCTGGGCCGAGCGCGGCTCACCTCCAGGCCCTGCTTTCCGGGGCCCTGGCCAGCCCTGGCCTCCTGCCTGGTGAGCCGGGGGCACAAGGGGCCTTCACAGAGGCCTCGGTGGTTTTCCTGGGGCGCAGGGGCGGGGAGCCTCGCGGAGCTAACACAAGGCTTCGTCTGTGTCCACGCGGAGGGAGGAGTGGACAGAGTGGCCCATGGGGACTCTACCTGGCCTCTGGATTTTTCCATGGCCTTTTTCAGAGCCTTTCATTTGGTCATCAAATAACCCCTCCGCAGTAGAGACGATAGGACAATTTGCTCCGTTTCACATTTAAGGAAGCAGAGGACCTGAGGTGCCGCGAGGCGAAGTGATGCTGGAGGACACTGTATCCAGGCAGTCAAGAGTACCTGCTACTCTGCCATTTAACCTCAGCCTCCATTTTCTCACTTTTTTTTTTTAATCCTCATCCAAGGATATTTTTTTCCATTGCTTTTCAGAGAGAGTGGAAGGGAGGGAGAGAAACATCTATGTGAGGGAGACACATTGATTGGTTGCCTATCCCACAAGCCCAGACGGACCTGGGATCAAACCCACAACCCAGGTACATGCCTTTGACTGGGAATCGAACCCTCGACCCTTCAGTGCTCACGCCAACACTCTAACCACTGAGAACACCATCCAGGGCTCCATTTTTTTTTTACTTAAAAAAGTAAATTCTTAATTATTCTGGTAGTCTGCCCAAGCTCTACCGTGAGGAACACCTTTGGGCATGAGTGGTACCCAGGAGTCAAGCCAATGCAAACGCAGGGCCCTGGGAGATCCATAATAGACCAGGCGGTATTCTAGAACTTTCTGTACTTCATCTCCTGTTGTCCTCACAGCAGCCCAATCAGTCAAGATCTTTTGGCTCATTTTTCAGAGGGAGAACAGGAGGCTGAGAGTCCACACCCAGCCAGAGCTCAAACTCGGGCTCCAAGTTATGTTCTTCTGCCTCCTTGTGCTGCCCCTTCGGATGGGGGTCTGATTCTGTGTGATCCCCTTCCTCCCTCGGACAGTTGGCCTGCAGGAGGTGGTCAGCCTGGAACCCCAGGCTCCGACACAACCAGGAAAACCAGGGAAGGAAATTGCTGAGTTTGAGAAACTTATGCTTTGAAATCATCCCCTTCCTCAGAGCAGAGGGAGTTTTTTCAGAGAAATTTTACAGAGATTAAGGAGTTACATCTTTAAAAAAAAAAAAAAACCTAGGAAAACTAGCAGAGAGACAAACATCAAATCTCTAGAGGGAGAATGTCTTTCATTAAACTTGGAAATCATCAATGAAATCACAAAGGAAAGATTAGCATGTTTGACTACAAAAAATGTAAATTTTGTGCATTAAAAATGACTGAAAAAGGGCAAGTGGGGAGAAATATTGACAGCAAATAAGGAAAATAAAAGATTATTACCTGTTTTTATTTATCTATACTCTGCCCCCCGCCTAAAAAGTTCTGAGGAGGGAATATTACATAAAGATCTCATACAGACTGATAGTTGAAAAACAAAGAAGTCAAATAGGCAAGGGGCATTTCACATAAGAAAGAGTGATTTACATAAAACAAATTATAACTACGAAATGGATTTTCACAAAAATGCCCAACCTAGCTAATCACCAGAGAAATGAAAAGTTAAATAGAAAAAAAGCATCTCAATTGATAGAGCGCTCACGTAGGTCGGATAACAATTTTACCTTACAATTGTTAAGGAAACTAATTTGGCGATAAGATACCGAAAACTAGAAAAACATTGGTTCTCTTCAACAGAGTAATCTTATTGCTGGGGATTTATGCCAAAGTTCTAAAATGTGAAAAGAGTTAGGTGCACAAAGATGCTCATTGCAACATTAAAAAACAAACAAAAAGCTGAAATTTTAAAATGGCCTCAATGTCCAAAAGCAAAAAAAATGGTAAATTAAAGTTTGCCCTATCCACTCAATGAAATACAATGCAGCTAAGAAGTTCACAAAGACCTCTCGCAAATAAAAATGCCCACAGCAGAATGTTAAGTTTAAGAAGCAGGACATTTAATTGTAGTATTCGCGCGGGGATGGGTGTGAGTTTTACCACAGCCTCCAGGTGAGCGCTTTCAAGTGGCGCTACAGGTTTGGATGAACTGAGCATCTTTTTTTTTTACAGTGAAACATTTTTATATTGAGAATTAGCCAGCTGGACTCAGTCTAGATGAGGCCAATTTTGTTGGCAACATCCAAAGCATCATAGTCGGGAGCCAGTCGAACATATGCCTTCTTCTCTCCTTCAGGCCTGATGAGGGTGTTGACCTCAACCACGTCAATGTCATAGAGCTTCTTCCCAGCCTGTTTGATTGTTGCTCATTGGCCTTGACATCCACAGTGAACACAATGGACTGTTGTCTTCTTTCTCTTTCACGGCTGACTCGCAGTCAGGGGAGCTTCATGATGGAGAGGTGGTCAAGCTGGTTTCTCCCCCGGGCGCTCTTCCCAGGATACCTGGGCTGCCTGAGAGCCGCAGTGTCTTCGCCCCATCAGAAGGTGGGTGATGTGGGCGTCTTTTCTTTGTGGCTGTGGGCGCCTTTCAGCACTGCTTTCTTTGTCTTCGGCTTCAGCTTTGGGAGGGGCTGGGGCTTCTTTCTTCGCATTTGGCAGCACCTTCACGAAAAGGCTGATCCCAGCGTCCTCTCTGTGATTCTGGCATTTCCTGATTTTGTGGGGTTTGATGGTGGCTTCCCTGACCTGCCTTCACCCAGCCCTCCCATCAGCTATATAAGCCTCTAAATCCCCTGTGTTAAAACCCTGCATAGTTGGGGTATCTAGAGTAGCTTTGTTTTTCTGACCAAACCCTAATGGTCACAGATAGAGAAACTATGTTAAATGAAATGGGGGAAAACCTTCTGGAATGTAAAGGATTCCTCCTAGAAAGGTTTTCTATAAAGCGACAAAGTGGCCCCTGAACCATTGTTTGTAGGTTTGTTTTCTGTTTATTTAGCAGGAGCCATGTTGGGTGTGTGGCCTCAGAACCACAAGGTGAGCATCGAAGGTCTCCTCTGAGACCTGTACCAGAAAGGAAAGCCCCTTTGCCACACCCACCACCACCACAGGGAGCTAAGAGGGGTGTGGTCCACAGGGCCAGCTCAAGGTGAGAGGCCTCCTTCCCTCTAGGACTATGGATACACAGCACAAAACGCAGAAGCCACAAGGAAATCAAGAGCAATCTACCTGAGTATGGTTATTCTAATTTTAAGGAAGAGAAAAAGTTTAAATTACTTGGTTTTTATAAAGAATGGGAACAAATGTTAATCAAGTCCAACTAATCGTTTTTAAGATTTTTTTAAATTGATTTTTAGAGAGAGAGAGGAAGGGAGAGAGAGCAAGAAAAAAAAAACATCTATGTGAGATCCATACATCGATTGGCTGCCTCCTTCATGCCCCATACTGGGGATTGAGCCTGCAATCCGGGCATATGCCCTGAGCAGAATCGAACCGGCAGCCTTTGGGTGCATGGGATGACGCTCAACCAACTGAGCCACACTAACCAGGGTGAGTCAAACTAATCTTTTAAGACAAATTTCAGTTGGTATTTTATGTAAATAATAGTATTTACTGCTTTTTATTGATACTTTTCTATGTGCTGCCTAAAATTTTCTATGTATCATCCTATTTAATCTTACCAACAATGCCAAGGTTAGGATATTGCTATCCCCGTTTCATAGATTAGAAGCCTGAGGCTCATCAAGGTCAAAGCTGCCCGCTCCCAAGCCATTCTCTTCCCACACAGTCATTCTGCTTCTCCTCCTGGAAAGGAGGACAGAAGAACACAAGGGAAAGAGGAAAGCAGCAGGAGGAGGAAGTAAGAGAGACTGACAGGGGAGAAGTGTAAGGAGACACGTGTGCAAGTAGAAAGGGGAGAGAGTGAAGAGAAACCCCAAGGGTTATGCGAAGTTGGAGAAGCTCTCCTCACAGCCTACTCAGACGGTGTGCCATAGAACAGGGGCGCCAACCTTCCAGACCTCACAGGCCACCAGTGGTCCTCGGACCACCAGTTGTGACTGCCGCCATAGAATGTCAGCTCTGCTCTGGGCAGTGCCATTAGCCAGGTAACCTCTGTCCACAGCTCCTCAACCGCTCCTAATGCTCGGGCTTCCTGAGACTCCAACGTGAGTGGGGGAAAAAACAACAATCCACTGGGGGGAGAACTCTTTCCCCATCGGTGCTCAGTGTAATGTTACACTAGAGAGTAAATCAAGCCAGGGGGCAGCCCCAGCCCCTGGGCTAATGTGGGATGGGCATCGGGCTTGCCCTTGCACCAGGTAGCCTTCTCTAAGCACCCTCAACCCCACCCTGTATCTTAGGCCCCAGCGACCCATGAGCTTATCTTCATGGGATAATGACAGGCTCAGCCCCCGCTGGCTCAGAGAACCCTCCATGCTCTGTGTCCTGTGAGAAAGCCTCTCTGTATATGAGGCAGGGCTGAGGCAGGCCTTCTGGAGCCCCCTGCCACACCCTGACCGTGGTCACTCTCTGTGAACATGTAAGACCAGGCCAGGGCTGGGAAGACCAAAGGGCCACAGGAGAGCTGGTCCCTATCTCATGATAGCCCAGATTCCCAGAGCCTAGGCAGAGCCCTGGTTGGTCCTATAAGCCAATCACTTTAAAATAGACCTTCAGTCTATCCATTAGGAAACTGAGGGTCAGAGAAATGAGGGCAGGAGCCCAAGGCCACACTGTCTGCACATTCACCCGGAGCCCAGACGCCGGCCCAGTGCCCTTCCCTCTGGCAGCCGTGTGTCTCCCCGGCCCCAGCGCCCAGCGAGCCAGCGAGGCCTCACATGTGATTACAATTACTGTGGGCTTGGCCTGAGCCCAGCCACACCGCGAGCACGTCCAGGCCTGGGCTCGGGCCAAGTTTCCATCTCAGTAGAAAAATGAAAAGATTCAAGGGATACTTGTTAATCCCAAACACACGAGCAGGAAGAAGTGGGGTGAGAGGGAGTGGGCCAGCCGGGATCTCTCAGGGCAAGCACATCAGTCCACCCAGAGCTCCCGTACCCAGGAGACAGCATGCCCCCAGCCAACAGAGCATAGGGCCAGGACTGCCTGGTTGTAGGGCATTGTGGCTCAACAGCCATCTCAGGATTATTTGTGGTGATAAACCCTGCTGGCTCCCGGCCCAAGGTGGAACTCAGCTGGCAAGACTTGGCCAATGGTCCCCATAGCAGCCACCCCTCCCCAGCTGGCTCCTTCCTTGTTCTATGCATTGTCCACACCCTGTGTATTTTTATCCTCTCCTTCACCATCACCACCCCTTGCTACAGAGAGGGGAAACTGAGGCACAGAGATGAAGGGACTGGTCCAAAGCCAGGTAGCCATTGAGGAGCCAGGGTGGGCTAGAACACAGGCTCTGGGCAGCCCGTCTGGGTAACAGCCCCATTCCTGAGCTATGAAGCTGCATGGGGCAGCCTGGACTGTGTCTAGGATTGTCCTGCTCTCTCCTGCCCAGCGCCATGCCCAGCATTTGAAAATGTATTTCATGCACTGTCCGACTTCATCTGATCCACGCCCGCTGCATGGCCCTGGGGGGGGGGGGGTCCCAAATTCTACCCTGGCTGCTCACTTGTGCCTCTCATATCTTCAAGTCTTCTAGACTGATGTGTCCCCGGTTCTTACACCACAGAGATGAAGGTTCCTTCTTTTCTCCCAGAGTCGAAGCCATCCTGAGTAACTCACACCTCCCCGCTTGCCTCAACTCCTAGACTCCCATCTGCCAGCTGGGCTTGGTTTTGGCCTCAGAGAGGGCAGGACCTTTGAATTTTTGACCTGAAATATGTGCATCTACCCTTTGGAGTCTTATAGCAGGTTAAATAGATATTAGGAGAAGCAGCACTCTCTGCCATGGGGGCAAAGGAGTTAACATGTTGCTGGCACCCTACTAGCCTCTACTGGTGATGTGGTAAAATCCTATGGAGGACAGCAGCTAATTCAAATTCGCCTGTCCTGTCAGGAGGAGAAGAGCTGTGGTCCCAGCAGGCAGGCAGGAACAATGGGCTGATTTCAGATGCTCTTGAGGGTATACAATTCCTGAGAAATGAGGTTTACCGCCAGTAAATGTGCTTATTTCCACCAGCTTCTAGACTGGCGGAGGGCGGCCCAGGGCCTGCAGCCAGGCCTCCGAGCAAAGGGGCAAGCTCCAGAGCGCAGCTTCGTGCGGACGCTGGGATTTATGGGCCTCCCGGACGGGCCAAGCAGCCTGGTTTGGAGGCCAGCAACTGGGCCAGGAGGTTGGCCCAGGTTTTCTCAGAGGCTTTGCAAGCAGTTGGGCCCTTGGGGAAAATGCGTTTGAAACACTGGGGTGTTATCTGGTCTCCCCTCTCCTCTAGAGTCAAAGCCTGGGCGGGGGCGTTTCCTGGCTGAGGCAGGGTGCGGGGATGGGGGCGCGTTATTCTCAAAAGGTCATCTTTTCTTTGTTCTGCTTTCAAAAGGCCCAAATGATCACTTTGTGTTTAAGCCAATCTTGCTTTTTTTTTTTTTTTCAAAGAAATGAAGAAAGGAAAAGATGTTTTTCCAGATTTAATTATAAGAACTATAAGGCTGCAAAGAGATGGAGAAAACTTCCATCTTCACTCGGTACACACTGAAGCCCTTGGGGAGGAGCTGGCCTATGATAAACCTGCTGGGGGTGGGGGCTCCATCAGCAGCCCCGGGGCCCCCAACCTCAAAACACCCCCACCTCCAGTCTATTCACATTCTTACTGCTGGAGTTAAAGTCCATTTCTCCCTTTTGATCCTCATGGGAACTGGAAAATGTCCAAGAGACTAGAAGAGACAGTGATTTGGGTCCTTCTAGAAGCTGAAGGAAAGCAGTTGGGGGTCCCTGTCACCCCAGGACACTCAGTCCTTAAGACCTGCCCTGTCTCAAAAAGCAACAAGCCCCTGAACCAGGGTGGTCCCAGGCCTTCCTGTCCCTTTGATCTGCAAGTGTCCTCTGCAGTGCGCTGGTGGGAGGTCACCTTCCTAAACAGAGGGCGTCATTCTTCTGGTCTTGCTCTGATCAAGAAAAACAGAGTGTGTGTCCCTCAATTTCCTGTTTAAAAAAGTGCTGGTGCGGGAAGTTGGGGGGTGGGGGAGCATCTCATTCTATCAAAACTACAAATCTCGACTCCCTCAGTTGAGGTGGAGGTGGGCTGGTGGGCTGGTGGGCCGGGAAATGGGCGTCTGGCAGTGCTGGCTGGGCTCTGGGGCCTCTCCCGCTTTGACAAACTCTGAGCTCTGACTTCAGGCCCAAGGGACCCCCATCACCCACAGCAAAACTCTCCTTGTTCCCGCAGCAGCTCACAGCCCTGGACGCTCAAGATGACATTTTCTAAACACCGGAGAGAGAGATAAGAAGCAGACGGGAGGAGAGGCCTGGGAGCTGGAGATGGGCCATGGGGAGGAAAGCAGGCTTCCTGCTGAGAGAGGCAGAGGCCCCTGGATCCCGCTGGACACTGGACATGATAGGCGGGGACACCGGCTCTCACTGTTGTCACTGCACTGAGTCCGGGCCCACCATAGCAACTGGAGCCTGAGCCCCCTGCTGGACCAGTTATTCCCTAGTCAGAACCTGTGCTCCCCTGACCATGGGCAGAACCCCTGCAGGCCTTCAAAGAAGGGGGGACAGAGAGCTCTAAGCACTGGGTGCGGTAAGGCGCTGTTCACCCTGGGCCCCAGTGTCTGGAGCAGGTCTGCAAGTGGCCTTGGGGTGCTCAGTAAACACCTGTGCAAAGAATGACTTGCTGTGCTCCTTCTCCTGGATCGAGCTGGCATTTTAGCTGGGACAGTTTCCCCAGGGACGAATTTCAGAGCAGAAAGGACAACCTGGTGTCTTGGAAGCAAACACAGAGGGGCTCGGTTAGGTGCAGATGGCCTGCACAGGGGGATTTGGGTGACCTGGGCTCTTGGTCTGGGGTGTTTTTAGGAAAGTCATCCAACAATAACAATATCAATAATAATAAAGTGTGCAGAGGATGGTACTCATGGGAACTGGAAAGTGAGGCTCTTCTGACAGGGGTTCTAAAGAATCATTTCAAGGTCACCTCTGGGCCGCCTTGGAAACTGAAGAAGAACCAGCGTGGCCAGCCTGCTTCCCTGCATCCCAGGAACCCTGAAAAGTGGGAGGTGTTTGGGGGTTCTAATTGGACCCTCACTGAATTTTTATCCCCTCTAACTCACACCTCCAAAGACAATCAAACAGCCCCCACTGGGATGGCACGCACACGTTCCACGGATGATCTTCAGTCCCTTCTCAGCCTGGACAGACGGTGAAATACAGCATCCGGCACAGCTGCTATCTCCGGGCAGAAACCTTGAGAGGAATCCCAGCTCTGGCCAAGGAAAACATGAGTTCGGTCTGGCTAAGCCAGGTGGCTTCTTTCTCCCCACCTTCCTCCGTTCCCCCCCATCCCCACCCTCTGGAGCCAGTGAGCTGTTTGGGTAACCCCAAGACCCCCCTTCCATACTGCCTGCAGCCAGCCCGGGCCTACCAGCAGGACTCTGGGACCTTGGCCTGGCCCTCAGTCACTGCCTTGGAGAGTATGAGATGTGGGGCTCTGGCTGCTGGGAGCCAGCCCACCTTGACGGCCCTGCCTTCTGCTTTCCCAGGACAGGGATCCCTTTGGGAAGGGGTGGTTGTCCTCAGAGAAGGAGCCCACCCCAGGCCCTTGGCCCCTGACCCCTGACCCCGACCCCGGCTGGGAACAGCTCAGGGTTCCCATTCTACAGGTAAAGGAAGGCATTTCCTGACCTCTCTTGCCATTGCACCCGGGACCTTCTGTTCTCCTTCAGGCCTGACCTCTCGCTGACATGTCGACATGTCCTATCTGCTGGGCTTTGTGAAACAACCTTCCTACTTTTGTGGCTTCTGGTTCAAAAGTTCCACTGCCTTCTCTTCCCCAGATGAAGAACCCCAGGGTCTGCCTGCGGCGTTTTGCTCACGCCAGAGCAGTGCTGTCCAATAGAAAGAAAGTGCAAGCCACCGATGAGAGTTGCATATATAATTTAATGTTTTCTAATGACCACATTTAAACAAAGAAGCATGTGAAATTCATCTCAATGTTATGTTTGATTAAATCCAGTATGTTTATATTAACCTAAATGAATATTACCATCACAAACTCTAATGAACATAAAAAAATTACTGATGAGATAGTTTACAATCTTTTCTTCATGCTACGTGTATTGGTCTCCTGGGCTGCCATAACAAATGACTACAAACCAGTGGCTTAAGATAATAGGAATATATCCGCTCCCAGTTCTGGAGGTTAGAAGTCCAAAATCAAGGTGTCAGCCCAGCTGTGCTCCCTCTCCAGGCTCTTGGGAACAATCAATCCCTCCTTACCTCTCCCAGCTCCCATTGGCTGCCGGCAAGCCGTGGCCTTCCTTGGTTGATGACACTCTCACTCCAGTCTCCGTCCTCCTCACACAGCCTTCTCCTTCCTGTGTCTGTGGCTTCACATGGCCTTCTTACCAGGATGCTTGTCATTGGATTTAGGACCCACCTTACTCCAGTAAAGGCTCATTTCAACTTAACCAATTATATCGGTAAACACCCTATTTCCAAATAAGGTCACATTCTGAGTTCCAGCTTGGCATGATTTTAGGGGTACACCATTCAACCAAGTACAATGTCAGATCCAACTTCATCGGAACCGTGAGGTCCTTGACCACTCACCCATCTGATTCTTGGCTCTCAAAATTCTGTTGCTGTTTTCTGTTCTGTTGTTGAGTTTGTCCCTTTATTTTCACTTTGCTGGTGCTTGGAGCAGGGCCCACGGTAAAAAGAAACATGTAAGATTAACTTTAATTAATTTTATTTAACTTAATATACCTAAAATATTGTCCACATATAATCAATACAGAAAATTACCAATAAGCTATTTTAAATTCTTTTTCTCATACTAAATCTTCAAAGTCCCATTGTATTGGACCGTACAGCACACCTCCAGTCAGACCAGCTGCACTTCAAGTGCTCCACAGCCACATAGCCAGCGCTCCCACACTGGACAGCACAGCCCCGGGAGGAAGAGGGCCGAGGCCTGTGGCAGTGCTGGGGACTCCTCTAGGGATGTCAGTGGACCCCAGGGGGTGGCATTTATTGATGGCTTCACCCCCTCCAGGGTCTCTCCTGGTTATCTTTCATCCGTGCCTCTTAGTGGTGGGGGAGGGAGTCACATGGGCCAGCTCACAGCACTGCTGTATTAAACAGGAAGGTGGATTTGTTCACTCTCAAGGAAAAGGATCAGCACTTGGTTGCTCTCTCATCTGTTGGTGCATCCCACCCCTTCCCTGAGGCTCAGTTCTCGGGGAGCCAGTCCTGGGGAGCCTGGACTCAGAACCAGGGACAGTCCTTATCAAGTGTGGATGATGGGAAATCTCAGGCAGCAACAGTGTGGGGCATCCACCTCCCCAGCAGACCCACCCATGGCCCCCGAGGCCACAGCCAGGCTCCCCCTCCCCCTCCCCTCCCCTAATCCCTCCCCCTCCCCCTCCCCCTCCCCATTCCGCTCCCTCTCCCTCTCCCTCTCCCTCTCCCTCTCCCTCCCCCTCCCCCTCCCCCTCCCCCTCTCCCTCTCCCTCTC
>NW_005871054.1:12687382-12691889 GCF_000147115.1 Myotis lucifugus | reverse complement strand
CCTATTCCCACCCACAGACATCTTTCTCCTCTAGACCAACATCGGTCTTGCGGGGCCTGGGGCCATTCTCTCTTTTGAGGATGACTTGGCCTCTGTCTGTTTGATGCGTATGTGTCCGTTTTATGGTCAAATTCTCAGAGAGCAACCTCATTCCCCATCAAATGGGTTCCCTCATTTTGCTCCCTTGGAATGCCTGCAATTCTTTATTCTCCCAGACCCTGCTCCACTGCCTCTGTGTTTTTCTGAGAAAACCAGAAATAAACAGGATACAGACCTGGAAGCTGGGCCCAGACATCTGTTATTTACCCCCAACACCCCCCTCCCCCACCACCACCACCACCATCCCAGGCTCTGGGACCTGCCTGTAATAGGGGCACAGCACCTGCCCAGAATGTGCTGGTGGGGAGCAGAGCAGTTATGCCCCACCCACACCACCCGGCCTGTCCTGGGACACAGGGACAGCAGGGCCTGAGGCCGAGCAGCAGGTGACAGAATCCTCGTGCCTGCACTCTGGAGCGATGTCACTGTGGATGGAAAATGAAGTGTGGAGAAGTGGAGAACAAGTACAGGGGATGAGGACTCTCTGAAGTTAATTCAGAGTTACCACCAGTCTCTGAAAGCTGAAAATGACTCTCCCTCCTTCCCCTCTCTCTCTTTCTCTCTCTCTCTCTCTCTCTCTCTCTCTCACACACACACACACACACACACACACACACACACACACACGCATCTGCCATGCATGGACCTCACAAAAAGTGACTCAACCTTACATAAGAATCTGAGGGGGCCCAGAAGTGCAATGACTCATGGCTTTGAAATTTCCAGTGGGTTTTACGTGTCTTCTTAGATGATTTTTAAAATTTTATCTGTAATGGTTGTCAAAAAGAAAATAATTGGTTTGGGAAGCAGGTGGGGGTGAGCATCCTGCCTCGGGGCAGGAAAGAGTCGTGTGATGGACAGGAGGGGGCTGGCAGGGACTAGGCGCTCTCAGCCGTCAGGGTATCGGACGTCTCCTCTCGGGACCTCCGGGCATTTCAAGAAACTCAGTGTTACGATCACGGCCAGACTCTGCCTCTGGTCTCCAGGAAATACTTTGATTTGGGGAGGGTGGACCAACTCCAGGGTCACCGCTGACTGAAAAGCTGCCGAATGCTGCTGGGCATCGGGCCCCAGCTCCGACGGCACTCTGCAATCCTGCGAGGAGCTCTTTGCACTCCTGATGCCCAGCTCACCCCGGCCCGACTAAGTCATGCCCCTGGAGAGCCGGCCCAGGCGGCAGGACGTGTAGGTTTTCCAGCGATTGTGAGGTGCCGCCCAGGAGGAGATGCTGCTGGTTGGAGGGTCTGGGGCCCTCTCACACCCAGCAGTTAATTGCCCCCTGGCTCTCAGAGGGTCCGTAGCCATTCCCTTGAGTTCCAGATACAGCCAGATGTGGCTGTCCAGGGCCCTTGGGAGTTTCTCCCTCCAGGAGCTAAAGAAAGGTGGTGGATTAGGCTGGCTCCCTCCCTCCCCATGTCCAGTTACAGACCGTCTTTATGTCTGATGGCAGGGGATTTCATCTTCCTGAGCCTCCATTTATTCATCTGTAAAATGGGATAATAAAAGCACTAGCCACATAGATCTTCTGTGAGGATTACATGAGGTAATACCCATAAAAAGCACAATGCTTTGTACCTGGTAAGCTCTCCAGCAAACCGTTGCTGCGATCATGGTGTGTGATGATGTATTTGCAAACTCATTGGATACGACCTTGGCCTGTAAGTACATTGAAAACAAAGATATTGTTTACTTATATGCTGGGTGCCCAACACATGCCTGGCACCGAGGAGGGACTCAGTGAGTATTCGTTGAATGAATGAGTAAGGCGTGAGCTATCATATTGTTGTTACTGTTCTCATTCTCATTGTTGTTGATATTATTATTTCAATAACACCAGGTCTGAGGGTACTGTCTCTGGCCCTCTGCATGGCCCTAGCTGGCTGTGAGCATCTCCTCTCCTCCCCTGATTTCTCTGCAGCCTCCTCGCTGGGGCCATTGCTGTCCATCCTCACTGGGAAGCATGAACCAGGGACAGCTGCATCTCCCTGCGACTCCCTGCTCCTAAGTAGACAGCTTCACAAGGAACCTCACATGCGCTAGTCAGTCGCGTGGATGAGGAGTCCCACTGGGGACTCAAAAGCCTGCCCAGAGCACCCACTGCCAGGCCGCTTTTCTATCCACGGGCTGGTGGTCCCTGAGTGGGAAGCTGAGGCTGAGAAGGACCAGCTTTGTGTTGCACTCAGCTGGGCCTCATGGGAAATGCAGAAGTGGGCGCCCAGACTAGCACACAACGACAGTTTTGACCCTTTCTTTTCCCACGTCAGATCTCACCTCCGCCCTTCCCTTTCCCTCCTCTTCCCTGGGCAGTTGTCCTGAGCAAGCAGACACCCTTCCTTGCTGCAGCTCAGCCAGTGCGTGTTGAGAACGCAGTGGCTCCTGGGCCTGTCCAAGCACCTCAGCTTGGTTACTCCCACCAGCCTCTTCCCTGGGATCTGGCCTGACCTTGAGGGAAGGCTGGGACTGGGTTAGGGGACAGGGAGGGAGGGAAGTCACAGTGGATGGTTGCTCGTGACCCCACAGTGTCCTGTTTGGCACCAGGGAAAACCATCCCAGGCAGCACAGGGGCGAAAATGGCACCGAATTAGGACCGCCCACTTCACACGCCCTTGTTCTAAAAAGAATTGGAAAGGTCTGTCCTCCAGCTGTCCCTGCGCTGCCTGACCTTGACAGTGCCCGGTTGCTGGTTAAGTGGGAAATCTCAGACACAGACCCACCCTCCGCCCCCTCCAGCTCAGAATGCAGTCTACAAAAAAAGTAGTAAGAAACAGTCTAGGACAGTGGTCGGCAAACTCATTAGTCAACAGAGCCAAATATCAACAGTACAACGATTGAAATTTCTTTTGAGAGCCAAATTTTTTAAACTTAAACTATATAGGTGGGTACATTGTTGTTAACTTAATTAGGGTACTACTAAGGCTTAGGAAGAGCCACACTCAAGGGGCCAAAGAGCCACAGTTTGCCAATCACGGGTCTAGGAGAAGACTAGGATTTTTTCTACATTGATTTTTCCACAAAAGATTCACAATACGTCCCAAATGTCCCTAACTTCTTTGCATCTGTAGTTGAGAAAATGCAACCTGTCACTCCAGACCTTACCACAAACCCCTTTGACCTGATTGGTATTTTCTTCTTGTGCTGCTCCATACCCCAGGACTGCTGCTGGTTAGCCTCCTCAAAGCATGGGGTGACCTCGTTAATCCAGCGCTCCAGTTAACCCTCACGTCTGGATCAGCAATTACCAAAAGGTTCTAAAGCAATGGCCAATGTGATCATTCTCCCTTTTATTTTTATTCGGAAAAGACGTTGAGGCTCTTTGGGCAATGTTTTCTAAAGTCAATTTTATGAACCTCAAGTTTCATGAGATGTTATTGATATTATGTTAAAAAAAAAAAAAAAAGAGGGTGGCTCTTAGCAGCAGAAGCAAGATGACGAAGGGGACGTCATCGTTCGGCAAGCGCCGCAACAAGACACACACGCTGTGCTGCCTCTGCGACTGGAAGGCCCACCACCTGCAGAAGTCCACCTGTGGCTAGGGCAGCTACCCCGCCAAGCGCAAGAGGAAGTATAGCTGGAGTGCCAAGGCTAAACAACAAAACACGACTGGAACCAGTTGCACGAGGCACTTGTGTACCGCTGATTCAGATGTGGATTCCGTGAAGAAACCACACCTAAACCCAAGAGGACAGCTGTTGCCGAATCCAGTTCATCTGAAGGATTTCAATGATTAGTCATACAATAAATCTCAGTTTTAAAAAAATAAAATAATAATAATAAAAATAAAGGTCTAGCCAATTTGGGAAATATGTATTATTTTTTTAATATATTTTTATTGTTGATAGTATTACAGATATCTCCCATTTCTGCCCCCCCCCCCTTACTCCCCTCTCCCAGCCCCTACCCACTACCCTATTGCCCGTGTACATGGGTGTATTCGGTTTTTAAAATGAATGAATATGTTTCTTTATGGCCTGATTCTGAGACTTTACTAAATGCACTAGAGGTGGGAAGAGTATTTTCTTGACCACTCAGCACTCTTTTCTGGAGGAGGTTTGGGCCTGGTGCTCCATGGCCCCGGCTTCGGGAAATCCTGTGTTTGTTGGGTTCAACATTAAACGCAAGTGTTCTCATTGCCCGTTACACAGGTTGTAGGATTCTAGATTGAAATGCCTGGAAGTAAGCAGCAGCTATTAGAATGCTTGATGGCAGAGCTCTTCCTGTCATAATTCCTTTAACACGGGCTCCACATTTGACAGGCCTGGCAGCTGTTCCCTCTCAGACAAGTCCCAAGGTCGACAGAGAGTTTTTCTGGTCTTCACGAGTCCCTCTCAGTGACGGTCCTGGAGGCCTGGGCCAGTGCCACCCACATCCATCTGCTCAAATCACCTCAGGGGAAGTCGCCGCTCTCTGC
>NW_005871054.1:12681716-12686783 GCF_000147115.1 Myotis lucifugus | reverse complement strand
GGGCCATCGAGACTCTTAGAGGATTGCGCCTTCTGTTTTTAAGCCTTTGCTGTCGCAGAAGCAGCCAGGGCAGAGTATTCCAACGCTGAGGAAGACAGTGATCAGGAAAGGCTCCCACCCACCAGGTGGAAATCCTCAGAGCTCGGGGAGCACTGTTTGTTCTGCCACCCTACCTGGTGTATCAGGGGTCCAGCAGGAAGCAGATGGCATGCTCAAATGCATAATGCCGGAGAGTTGAATACAGGGACTATTTACAAAGGTGGGGGTGAGGTGTGTGTGTGTGTGTGTGTGTGTGTGTGTGTGTATACCTCAGGGGCTGGAACAGCCCAGCACCATTAACTCCACTAGGCCTGGTGGGACCCGGGAAAGAACTGGCTGTGGCTGGCTGCCTGGCAAGAGTTGTGACCTATTGAGGGGCACAGCAAGCCCTCAGTGACCCTGCAGAAAGGGAGTAAGGGAAATGATGTTATGGGCTAAATTGTGTTCCTCCGAAGTTCCTGCGGAAGCCCGAACCTCCAGGACCTCAGAATAGAACTGTATTTGGAGATGGGCCCTTTACAGAGGTGGTTACCTTAGGATTAGGTGGGCCCTAATCCAGTCTGGCAGGTACCCTTATCAGAAGAGGGAATTTGGACACAGACACGCCAGCAGCATGTACACAGAGAAGAGAGACCGAATGAGAACACAGTGAAAGGGTGGCCATCTGCAAGCCACGGAGAGAAACCTCAGAAGAAACCAGACCTGCTGACACCTTGACTTTGGACTTCTAGACTCCAGAACTGTGAGAAATAAACTTCTGCTGTATATGCCACCCAGTCTGTGGCACTCTGTTATGGCAGCTCTAGCAAAGGAATATAGATGAATACCCCACCTTTACCATCCTCCCCTTTCCAGCCTCTGGATAGTGCCCCGCATTGGCTCTCGTGTGCCTCGGCCCCTTTCGTGGGTACGGCAGGGGATTCCCCAGCCCTGGACTCCATCTCAGCAGGAGGCACACCCAGGGCACACTTCAGAGAGGGGCAAAGGCTTGGGGAGCTGCCCTAGTGCCCCTCAGCCCTCAGTTCTGCCCCAGAGTCCTTGGGAGCTGTTACTTTCTACTCTGGCCAGTGTTGTCGCCTCAGTCTGTGAGCACCACGATGTCCTCCCTACTGGATGAGACAGTCCAGGCCCCTCACTGCCCACTCAGCTCTTCTCTCGCTGCGTGTTAGAGCCCTTGCACCAGTGCCCCAGGACTGCCTGGCAGCCCGCCTCCCTGCCTACCCCTCCCTGCCCATCCCTCCCTGGCCCAGCCCCAGCCCCACAGCCTTGGTTCTCTAGATTGGGGGGTGGGGGGTGACTTGCTCTCATTGGTTCTCCTCATGGGGACCTCAGGCTGGCCACCTGGGAGGGGGGGGGCGGGATTCTGAGAACATACCTGTCTTCCTTACACAGAGCTGATACATGCTCAGCTGCTCCCGAGCCTCCTTAACTTACAGGGATTGATCCAATGGAACCAGTGACAGAGGACCGCTTGCTTCCTGAGGCTGATGCGAGGGCTGTGTGAGAATCAGGGCTGGGCCTCCGAACACGAGACGTACAGCCTGTCTTACAAACAGAAATGACGAGAGGACACGGCCTCCGGGAGAGAACCCACTGGACACCTCTCGGGGCAACTGGACTTTATGATAACAGCTCCCCTCTACTCGGCCTCCCACGTGCCTGGTGAGGGCTCTCAGGTACCACCTCCAGGACACTCCTGACCCTTCCACAAGAGGGGTGCTGTGAGTCTCCCTGGTGTGGATGAGGAAAGCGGGCGTGGAGGGGCCACATGATGAGCACACTGCGCACAAATAGCAATGGCGCAGCCAGTATGTGACCTGAGGCAGGTTCAGTCGCTGAGCTGCTGTTCTGAGTGTTCTCCTGGCTGAAGGTAGTGGGTAAGACCCTCCCTGCCTCCCAGAGAACACGCTCTGTTTCCAGAGCAAGAAGCCCTGGAGAAATCCAGCGGAGCTCCCTGCCTGCTCCTGGCAGAGTCCTCAGGCTGGTGAGGCTGTCCCTGGAGTGACCAGATGGCTCTGACCACATCGGGGATCCACTGTGACCGGAGCTCCTGCAGCCCTGCCCTCCGTAGGAGGGGTAACTGTGGGTCACGGTAGGGACAAGCCATTTCCGGTCTCCCTGCGCCTCCCTGGGGGTTATTTGAACTTGAGCACTTGACCCCCAGGATATTAAGCAGAGGCCTACTTGGTTAAAACACATTAGTCAAATGTGGGATGCCGCAAGCTGGGAGTCCTCTGGGCAGAAATGGACTCCTCCCTGCCCACTGCCCCCAGCATCTCAGAAATGGACAAGGAACAAGCATCTCAGGGCCCCAGCTGCTGGCTTGGGAGTGGTTGGGGAGGGGAGATGTAGGCCTTTAATCTTAATAACCTCCTTCTTCTTCTTCTTCTTCTTCTTCTCCTCCTCCTCCTCCTCCTCCTCCTCCTCCTCCTCCTCCTCCTCCTCCTTCTTCTTCTTCTTCTTCTTCTTCTTCTTCTTCTTCCTCTTCTTCTTTTTCTAATCTTCCTCTTCTTGACACCAGGAAGAACAGACAGTCCTGCATTAATCAGTTCCTCCCTCAGGCAAAGAACTGAGCTGGGAGGACCAGATGGGGCAGTTCCTCATTTCTTTCTTCTTAGAAAGCCAGAGATCTCCAAGGCTCCCATTCAGTCTTCAGTCCTCGTGTCTCTATGTTCAGGAAGTACGGGCATTCCAAGGCAAAACTAGACAACAGAAGTTTAATAACACACCAATATTATCCAACACAAACTTACATGCAAACTATCTCATCATTCCAATTGATATCACATACTGAAGCAAGGCTCCCACAAAACAAGCAATCACAAGGTAGGCTGGCTCCAGCAATGGTTCATTTAGCAGCTTGATGACATCACCAAACACCCAGGTTCTTTCTACCTCTCTGCTCTGTTCTCCTCAGTGCTACTGTCAGCCTTGGGCTGGTGGCTAGATGCTTGCAGTGGTTCCAGGCACCATCTCCCGAGGTTGAAGAGTTCATCTCCTCCTATGAGAATGACATAAGAAACCTTCCCCTGAAGCACCCCGAATAAACTTCCCCTTATATCCCATTGGCCAGAATTGGGTGACATGTCCATGCCTAAGGCAATCACAGGTAAGAGGAATAGAACCACCATGATTGGCTGAACTAATCATCACCCACCTTTTGGAGCTAAAAATGGGCCTAGCCCGAGCTGAAGCACAAGGCTGCCGAGGGGACAGTGGATGCCTGAATTAAATCAGGTTCTACTGGTGAGAAAGAACCGACACTCCAGCTGAGAAGGCCAGCTCAACAGTTGGCATATAGTGGGCACCACATACTATAGTCATTTCCCTTTTCATGGTTTGCCACAGGGCACACAGAACTAAGTGGCAGAGCCAGAACTCAAATCCAAAAGAGGAGGAGAAAAGAGCTAAAGGTAAGCAGGGCTTTTCACAGTGCTCCCCCAGGACAGCCCCTAGATGAAGGCGCCTCCTTCTCTGGGGAACTGGCTATTTCGTCATCCTGAAAGTGGGGGCCACAGCAATAGCGTTCTGGGGCAGAGGGCCCCCCTCCACTCCATGGTGACCACCTCTGCCAACAACCAGCCAGCCCAGCTACCACCTCACAGCTGCATTTTCCCACCTCTCTGTACAAAATAACTCCAGAAAGTCTGACAGCTTTCCTCTGTCCGCATTTGATTTATGGCTGCAATTACAAGCTTTCCTTCACACTGTCCGTGTGCCAGCAGATATCTCTTGCAAGTCAGCAGCGCTGCCATCCAGCTCCTCGCTCCAATCCCGAGCATGAGTCTACAGAGGACCCTTCCCTCCATATCCTGAGACACTAGATGCTGCCCCCGGTGGAGCCTGATCCCCTGGTTTCTGGGGCTGGACTGCCTGAAATGTATCAGAGTTGGGCAAAAGGTTGGAAGATCTCTTTCAACAGAGACTCTGAAAGACGGGAGAAGCTACTCCCCCCACGCTACACGCACCTGGGATGGCTCAGAGCACCAGCTGCTGTCAAGGGGATCGACCTTGAGGTCTTAACACTTCGGTGTCGGGTGAATTTCCCGCCAAAATATAAGATGGCGCGTTAAAATGCCTATATCTTTTGAAGTATGGGTTCGATTGAAATGAAATATTTGGTAATACGCAGTTACAATCGGCCCGAGTTTACACGTTTCCCGCACTCCACCGCAAATCTATATGAACCGAGTTAACCATCTTCTTCAGAGGGCTCCTCTCATCTCTAAGAACAGACACAACTCTGGGTTCTGTTCGATTGGCACCCCAGCCTCACCTCTGCCCTTTCTGGCTGCCCCTTCCTATAATGACCACTCCGCAGTCCAGGTCTCTGGTTCAAATCCTGGCTTTGCGTCTTGAACAAGTTACTACCTCTCTGTGCCCCAAGTTTCTCTGAAAATGGGATAACGATTGTACCTACCCCAGAGCGCTATTCTTGGATTAACTTAGAATAGATTTTTTAAGTCCTTAGCTTTAGTATCTGGCATATAGGAAGTGTTCTCTAAATGTTGGTCTTTATTATTAACTACCATTTGTGTTTATTTTCTAATCTAGAGCAACTGTTTGTAACCACTCACTGGGCACCTAATGCCACCAGGCACAGCACAGGTTGTCCCCACGTGGTATCTCAGTGGTCCTCACAACCGGGCTAGAAGACAGCGCCCTCGTCTTGCAGATGAGCAAACCCAGGCCCAGGGAGGCAGGAACTTGCCCAGCTCTCGCAGCCAGGAAGTGAGAAAACAGAAATCGCAATCCAGACCTGGCTGAGTCATTTTTTCATTACACCAACCGCCTTGCAACTCCTTTTATCTGAGTAAAAAAATTGGGAGGTGTGTTGGGGGAATTGGAGAAATCTGAGATGTGGGAAAGGGACATCACCCAATTAGGACACACTTTCAGAGGTCACCAAGCATCCTGGCCTCCTCTAAAAAGAAGAAGTTGAGGGCTGCAGAACCCTTGTGACCTCCCATGTCTGTGGCTTTTGTTGTCTGCTACCTGATTTTCCATAGTGATCTTAGGAAACTTTGT
>NW_005871054.1:12634941-12681616 GCF_000147115.1 Myotis lucifugus | reverse complement strand
TTGGCCTGTAGAAGAAAACAGTTCTCACTGTCTCTTTCCACTGCCTCATGATAGTGGGTAGGCTCTTCGTGCCTTTTTAAGACCCAGTGCATTAGGGCAGGTCCCCTTGCAAACCACACCCGAGCAATTGGGAGCCAGGGCTGAGCCCAGAGAGCAAAGGCTCAGGATCGAGCTCCTGTAGAGCAGATGTTTCCCTGGGGTGTCTTTCTCCCCGCTTGTGGCAGTAGCCCTACACAGTTTTCTTGCACCTTCTCCCCCCGACCCCACGCTTGCTCCATTCAGACAAGGTGAGTCTAAATCTGTTCCCGGGCAGGCCACCTAGGCCCACACATTGAGGCCCCCCCACTGCTTCTGTGCCGGCCTCTGCTCAGGCGTGGCATTAGGGGGAAGAGGTCCTTTGGATCAGGCTCTGGGAACTGACTCCACGAGGAAAACGGTGGTCAAAGCTCCAGCCAGCAACACTGTCCTTTTGCTTTGTTTTACCTTTTCTGGGAGGGGCTGGGAGGTTGGGAAAGATTTGAGTGCCTCTCGGTCCTCTCACCTAATGTCCACCTGATGGCCATCTCAATCTCACTGTGACATCTACTGGGGTTAGTGGCAGCTATACTGAAAGAAAAAAACACACAACATTTTTTAAAGAAAGAGAAAAGGAGGGAGACTTTGTCCTTGAGCCTGTGGAGATAAAAAGATTGTGTCTTTGGCCCTTGGGAGTTTGCAGCTAAAAAGCCCAGGCCTTCCCTGACACATGGCCTCCGATGCCAGCAGCACTGGACTTAGGGAGGCAGCCAAGTCCAAGAGCAATGAGACATGGGCTGGAGGACAGGTGATGGGCCGGAGGCAGTGCTGGAGAGGTGGAGAGGAAGCGTGTGTCCTGTGCCCCTCGGAGCTAACGGAGCACCTGGACTTAGATCAGACGCGTTCCTGTCCTCTAACACAAGCTGTAACCACACCAAGGCAGCTCTGACAAGCCACGGGTGTCACGCAGAAGACCAGAGTGCTTCAGACCTTCTGTCTTTGGGGTGAGGATGTGAGAGCCCAGGCCGAGGTCCAGCTGGCCAGCGGGACTGTGGGGCGGGTTCTCAGGAGGGCGGCCGTGGCTGGGGACACAGATTTGGAAGCAGAGGCTGACCGTGCAGGGATGGGTGACTGTGTGGGGGTGGGGCGGGGTGGACGGCATTCTGAGGAGAGAGCAGGGGAGGCCTCTGGGAACACAGTGTTCTCAGGAAACAGCGGTTCCTGTGGTGAATCCTGGCTCCTCGCCCCCAATAAACTTCCTGATTCTGGACTGCGTGGCCCCAGTGCTGCACCGTCCCCTGCCGCGCCTCTGTGGAGACCTACTGTGTGTCGGCACTGTGCAGCAGGAGGCCCAGCCTGCCTCCCTTGGGGCGGATACTGTGCTTCATTGTGCAGATGAGCACCCAGAGGTGAGGCGCAGAGGCCAATCCCCACTCGCAGCTCCTCAGGGTCGGGGCTGCTCGGAGGGGTCGGCTTGCTTTTTGAGGCAGCACAGTCCCCAAACTGGGATGGCAGGGGCCTGCATTCTTGTCCCAGGGGAGTCACTGAGTACCTGGATGTCTAGGGGAAGGCATGTCACTTCTTTGGGCCTCCGTGTTTTTGCCTGCAAACAAAAATGTTGGCTCTCAGAGCTTCCTTTCAACATCAAGGTTCTAGAGTTCCCTGTTAGGACCCAGTTGGTGCGGCATGGCAGGTGAAGGAGGGGCCGAGGGGGCAAAGTGTTGTCAGGGGAACTGGGATGTGCTCAAGGCGGTGGTAGGAAGTGGCTCTGATGGTCCAAGACCCTCTCTGACCTTTCAACTGGGAATGTCTGCTCCCCGCTAGATATTCCTCACCCGCTACCCTCCAACCTCGCTTTGCACAATCAGCAGATTCCTGAAAAGCTGCCAGGAAATCGGTTTTGGGGTAACCATACCCTGTTCTGAATGCCCAGTGGGGAATGCTGTGTTGAAATACATCTCCCGTAAGTCCTTTCATAAAGTACCCCCCCCTGAACCGTCCCTACCCCCGCCCCCAGAGCACAGGGTGGGGGGGGAGTTTCTCTAGGATGCTCCCCACTTCCAGCATTCATGTCTGCTCCCCTCCAGGCTCCCTCAGGTGGGAGGTGGAAGCCAGCCTGGGGGACCCTCATCTCAAAGGACATAAAGGACAAGTAATGAGATGTTTGCCCTTTGCCAGCAGGACCTGAGGCCCTGCAGCCGGTGAGTCACAGGAGTGAGTCACCCTGCATTGCGAGTGCAGATGATCCCAGGAGGAAGCATCTGGCTGGGCCTTGGGAGAAGCTGGCTTTTCTCAGCTGCTCTGGGCATGTGAGTTTACCTGTGTGTGTGTGTGTGTGTGTGTGTGCAGTGTGCATGTGTGTGTGTCCTTGCATGCATGTGTGTACGTGGGTGCTTGAACTCCCTTGAGTGCACATGGTGCAGCACGTACCTGGAAAATTACCATTTCCTTACACAGCTGGGGTAGAAATGACTGTTCCTCCATCACAAGCTACGTCTTAAAGGTAACAGGGCCGTGAGTAGTACAGGCATCAGCCTCAGGACCCATCCCTCAGTGGTACCAGAGGATGGAGGGCCTGTCCACTCAGCACTGCATTCACCCCTCTCCCTCTTCCTGGGGCCTCCCTTTGCCTAATTCTCATCAACTTTGTCCCTACAGCATGTCCCCTGCCCCTGCCCCTGGACACAGTTTACAAGGCCAGGATTGGGCACAGAACCGGGAGATGGGAATTGGGACTAAGATTCCATCCTCGGGCCAACGGTCCCCCTGACCAGAGCCATATAAAGATGAGGCTGTTTTCCCCACTCTGTGGACTAGAAAGCAGCAAAGGCAGCTCCTGAGAGAAGGAGAATCAAGCAGGTGCCCAGCGGATCGGAGAGGGGAGAGATTTTCTGAATATACAGCCCTTCTGGGCCTCTGCCCTGCTGCGCCCCACCCCACAACCTGTCCTTACCCTGTGAGACCAGCTCTGGAGTCACCTCCTCAGCTCTGGAGTCACCTCCTCAGCAAGGTCTTTCCTCCTTCCTCCTCTGAGTCAGTCCTTCCTCCTCTGAGTCAGCCCCTCTTCTAACTAGGCACCTCATCAAGGTTGGATTCTGTTTTCCCACCAGACTGAGCTGCTTTTTAAAATATATATATATATAATTGATTTCAGAGAGAAAGGGAGAGGGAGAGAGAGATAGAAACATCAGTGATGAGAGAGAAACATTGACGGGCCGCCTCCTGCACGCCCCCTAATGGGGATCAAGCCTGAAACCTGGGCACGTGCCCATGACCAGAATCAAACCCGGGACCCTTCAGTCCACAGGCTCACACTCTAGCCACTGAGCCAAACTGGCTAGGGCTGAGCTGCTTTTAAAAAAAGTTTTTTAAATCCTCACTCAAGGATATGTTTTAATTGATTTTGAGAGAGAAAGAGAGAGAGAGCCATCGATATGAAAGACAGCAATTGGTTGCCTCCCACATGCCACCCAACTGGGAATCAAACTCACAGCCTAGAGATGTGCCTTGATCGAGGATTGAACCTGCAGCCTTTGGTGTACAGGAAGATGCTCCAACCAACTGAGCCAGGGCCGGACCGAGCTTCTCCAGGGCAGAGCTGTGGCTCACTTTTCTTTGTACACCTAGCCCAGTGGGTGCACATACTGAGTGTGTTGTAATACCTTTGGGCTAATGTCCCAAGGCCAGTGTTGACCTTGACCTTCCTCTCTGTTTCCTGCAGTTAGTGGAAAGAGCCCCATTTAGCCTTGGTGACCCTGCCTCTGTAGAAGCCTGAACTCCCCTCAGCTTAGTGGGTTGAGAGCAACTGGTCTCCTTCGTATGCCTCCCCACTCTACCCTGGGGAAACCGAGGCAGCAAGGGGTCTGTTTTCTGAGCTGGGGAACATTCTGAAGAACATGAGCCTGTACCAGCGGTTCTCAACCTGTGGGTCGCGACCCCTTTGGGGGTCGAACGACCCTTTCACAGGGGTCGCCTAAGACCATCGGAAAACACATATATCATTACATATTGTTTTTGTGATTAATCACTACGCTTTAATTATGTTCAATTTGTAACAATGAAATTGGGGGTCACCACAACATGAGGAACTGTATTAAAGAGTCACAGCATTAGGAAGGTTGAGAACCACTGTAAGCAGAAGGGCTTGTTTCTGAATTGGTTGTGGTGTTTGGCGACCTGTAACTATCGCCTCCTGGAGCTGGCTTCAGGAAATGCAGTTTAAGGAATTCAGGGGGCCTTACCCCAAGCATGAGGGTCTTAGAAATGTCCCAAAACATATTCTATCCAAATGTGGCTACCAAGACATTTTTTACAAACATGAAATCAAACTGCACATCCTTTCTTTGTAACCTATTTTTATTCAATAGCATATTGCCAACATTTTTCATGTTAATAAACCTAGATCTAAAATTTCACTTGTTGCTGGCAGTGTTTCCATTGAAGGATGTGTCAGAGTTAGAGACATGTGCCGATTGTTGGCCATTTAGCTTGTCATTTTTACATGGAAAACGACACTATGAATGAACACTGTGCACATACATCTTCCTGATGATCTCCATTAGATAAGTTACAGTAGCATTGCTGGACTAAAGGGTAGGTATTGGCATTTTAAACGATTTTTTAAGCATACCACCTACCTGCTCTGCGAGTGAGAGAAAATTGTAGCAACGAACGCTTCCTCCACCTCAGGCAGCCTATGAGAGCATGCATTCCCTCACACCTGACCAGCACTGTGTCCTGTGATCCTGAAAATGGTTTTCAAAGAGGCAGTCATAAGAAATAACCTTTCACCTCCCCTGCTTAAAATACGGCTTCACAGGAGAACACCCAAACTTGCTGGGGAGGGGCTGACAGCTGTTGGACAGCTGCTACCACGTGCCAGGCCTGAGACATGGTCACTCTCAATCCCATGAGGTAGATATTATTGTTCCCATTTGACAGATGAGCAAGGGAAGGTACAAAGAAGTTGGGTGACTTGTCCAAAATCACACAGCCAGGAAGTGGCCAGGGTCAGGTTCTGACCCCAGATCTGAGGCTAAGGTCCATGATCTCCCTTAATAGCTCCTGGGGACACAGAACGCTCTGGCCCTAATCCATGCCTCAGGCCTCACCCCCTCCCGGACCCAGCAAAGTCCCTGTCCTGACCCCACACTACTCTCCTTCAAAGGGTGTACACCAAGCATGTCAAACTCATGGCACGTGGGCCGAATGCCTCATTTATTTGGCCCATGTTAGTTTTTGAGTTGACATGCTTGGTGTACACCCTGTGTTAGCCTGGCACCCCTGGGTAGTGAGACCAGAGGTGATTTTTCTTATTGCTCATCTGTACTTTCCACCATGGCAATATTTGACTTATTTAATAAAGAAACAAAGGTTTTTGTGGGTTTTTTTCTTTATTTTAAAAAACTTTTTGTTGCCCTGGTCAGGTAGCTCAATTGGTTAGAGCATCATCATGATAGACCAAGGTTGCAAGTTCAGTGCCCGGTCAGGACACATATAAGAATCTAATAGTGAATGCATCAATAAGTGGAACAACAAATAGATGTGTGGTTTTTTCCTCTGTCTTCCTAAAATCAATAAATGAATAAATAATTTTCAAAAATAGAAGAAAACTCATTGTCAAGATTTTCTTGGAGAAAAAAACATAGTCCCTTCTAGTATTTCCAGTGTTTACCAATATGTACACACACACACACACACACACACACACACACACACACACACTGTGACAACCTGGGGTCGGTGGGCCATGGCTATAGGTGGAAGAAGTGGAGCATCTCAGAAACATGACTTCCAAGGGGTGACTAGGACCAAGCTCACCCACAGTCAAGTCTCCCACAACAGGCCACTGGCCTCTGAAGACGTCCCAGGGCTACTGCCCTCCTCTCTCTCGCCCAGGGACCTGACCTCCCCCAACTCAGGCTGGCTGTCTCCAGCACAGGCCCTGCACCAGCCAAGCCCTGGGGAAACAGCTGGAACCAAATGACTCCAGGGGCTGCAGCTAAATGGCCAGACCTTCCAAAATAAGCAAAGGGAAGCCGAGAGAGCCAAGACTGCCAGCATCAACGAGGGAGTTGGCTGAGGGCAATGAGGCCCGGCCAGAGCCTGGGAACATGCTGCTCAGGGAGCCAGGGCTGCCGAGGGGCTGGCGTAAGAAAGAACAGGAACTGAGGGATAGAACAGAGGGCAGGGCAAGGGCGTCACTCACATATCCTGGAGCACACTCTTTTCTGGGACTCCCGTCATGTATCTAAGGCTTAGAGGAAGTGCAGTATATATTAGGTGGGTGGATGGAAGGATGGCTAAACAGAGCAATGAATGCATCTATTGAAGGGTAAGGAGTAAATAGTCCTGGTTCCTCTGAAGGTCAAGAACACCAAGGTGACTCAAGAGTCATAAAGATGTTCCGGCTCACTGAGCCCTTCTTCCCATTCCTGTGAATTTGCTCTAAGGAATCAATTCCGAGGAAGAAAACTGCTCTGGCCCCAAAGGATTGCGGGAGATTCACTTCTAACACAGCAAGACCAGAATGGCCTGACTGAGCAATGACCTGAGGCTGACGAGTAAATCATAGTAAAACATTATGCAGCCATTCAAGTGATAGGACGACCGTGTAAAAAAAAAAAAAAAAAAAAGGTAACCACATGTTTAAAATATACAGATACACATTTTAAAAATAATCTTAAGAAAAGAAGTTAAAGTTTGTAAGCTTGGAGTTATTTAAAAGTCAGGCTGAAAGGTGTTTTGGTGGAAAGCACCAGGCAGGCTGGGACATTAGGTCAGTGTGCAAGGCCACTGCATCTCAGGCCCATCATTTAATGTCTTTAGCCTCAGTTTCCATGTCTCAAAGTGAGGGCAACAAGCAAACTCCATCTCCTGGTGGGAGGACTGCGATAGCTCTTCTATGTGAGGGGGCTTTGTAAACCGCAGCTCCTCACACACTGGTCAAAATCACACATGCCGCTGGGTGGAGATCCGAAGGAGAGCAAAGTAAATACAGTTAGAACTGGTATTCAGGGAAATACAAATGAAAACAAAAATAACACAATATTTCACCCATAAATCGATTGCCCAAACACCACCAAACAAACACACAGATAACAGGCACAGACGGAATGTCCTCCACACCTGCCTGAACTAAACCTGCACCCTGGCTGAGGCTGCCGGGCACTGCTGTCCACCTCGATCAGGCCACGGACACGGCAGGTGGGGCTGTGGGAGGGGCATCCAGAGACAGAGGGCTCTGCTGTCCCCGTTCCCTGCAGAAGGACTGATAAATTCACGTTCACTGAGCATGGGGCACCTGCCATGTGCCGGCACGTTCATGGACGATAAGATGATGGTAGACACTTACGCCGTGTTTGCTCTGGGCCTGGAACTTTGTAAGTGCTTTTTCTGTGTTAACTCAATTAATCCTCATAACAGCCCATTGCGAATGATACAATTACCCACACCTGACAGATGAGATCGCCCACGGGTAGCTGGGAGAGCCGGGATTCCAAACCTGCCCCACCTCTCACACTCTCCCTGACACGCCTGCTGCAGGCTCCTGGGCCCACCACCAGGATTGCAGGATTGCAGGATTGCAGGGCTCTTTCTGGAGGACAGACCCACCGTTGGTCAGCATTTGGCCATGTTTCCCTGGTGAGCTGGTGTCTTTGCTGCACTGGAGCAGGGGGCCTGGCCTGGACCAACCCTGGGGACTCTTGCCCCATCCTCTCTCTTCCCGGGTACCCTGCTCCCCCATCTCCAGGTCTCTGAGTTCTGAGTTCAGTACCCTGACCCGGCTCCCAATGCCAGGCTCTCTCCCTCCAAGTTTCTACTCCCAAGAGGGTGTCCATCCTCCAGTGAAAGGGCCGAGGGCCCAGGGTCACCTGCTGGGCACTCGCTCCATGACCTGGACAAACAGCTTAACTTCTCTGGGCCCCATTTCCTCATCTGTCTGTTGAAAGGGCATATGTTTTATCCCTAGGTCTAACCACAGAGGGCTGCAGATGAGATGAGAAGGTAGCCTGAGGAGCTGTCGCTCCAGCGTTCCCATCTCAGGTACGGGAGAGCCCTTGGTATGGACTGCGCTCAGCTTCTTGGCAGGTAAAGGGAAGCCCTACAATCCCCAACAGCCCTAACTCACAGGATCCCGGAATTCAGTGCTCAAGCAGCTACTCAGCCCCCACTGCGGGTGCAGGTGTGTGTGTGTGTGTGTGTGTGTGTGTGTGTGTGTGCACGCGCGCGCCCGGGCCAGGTGGGGAGAGGAGGGAAATGGAAGCCTAGGTAGGTGGTTCAAATAAACAATGCATTGCCCACCAGGCACCTTTGACCGTGAACATGACCCCCAGGAGTCAATAGAGTCACCCCTTTTACAGACGAGGAAGCAGAAGTCATTTTGCCCCACTAGTCTAATCAGGTGGCTGAGAGCCTGGGGCCTGGGGCCTGGGGCGGGAGGAGGTGCTCTCTGGGGATCGGGTTTTGGCCGAGTCGGCTGGCCTGGGTGCCCAATCCATAGCCTCTCCGTTACTCACTGGCTGAGAATATGACTTAATTCCCACAGGCAATTCCACCAGGCACACGAGGAAATGGGAGGGCTGTGACACAGAAGCTAAAAGCCTCAATTACCCTTCGTGACAGGAACAGAGGACATATTTATGAAGAGAGAAATTTTTGCCTCGTAAATCACACTTGTGAGGAATCAGCCGAGCTGGTGACCATGGTGACAGCCAGAGGCAGCCTCCGAGCGGGGATCACCCAGCCTCACACCTGCTCATTAAACCGGACAGCGTCCTGAGAGAGCACCTCGGAGTCAGCCAGGGCCAGGAGCGGGCCAGGACGGGCAGCACGCAGGGCTGGAGCTCAGGTGCATCCCTGGTTCCCAACCTTGGGGGCTCATGGGTATCAACTCTGGAAGCGGGAGGTTTGGAGGGGCTTTCGACGACCCTGTCACCTGGGTCCCACCGCAGAGATTGATGATGTAATTGTCCCAGTGGCGCCTGGGAATTGGGAGCTTTAAACGCCACCCAAGTGATTCTGACATGCAGCCAAGGTTGAGGGCTCACTAGGCCTCACCCTGCCTGCCAATCGATGAATCAAACAGCAAGCTTTCAGCAAGTGCACCCTGGTAGGGGGACCCGGAAATAGGGCAGAGTTTCTGCCCAGGCTCATGCTCCACGTTGCTGACTCCCATTCCCCACGGTGACAAAGACCCTGAAGGCGGCCTGCGGCCAGGACATGGTACCGGGGGAGCAGCAGCTGCTCCTGCTCTGGGCCCAGAGGCTGAATCTGTTTGGGGTTCCCACCGATGCACGCCAATGCTGCCCCTCCAGGCGGTGGTCATACATGCATGCGTCCTCTTGGTCCTGCTTTCTTGTTCCCCTGCCCTTCGCAGAACATCCCCGGCTGCCAGAGGAGCGCCTTTCATTTCATTTACAAGCCTTTGCTGACCGCCTCCGGCGTGCAGCGGGCACCAGGACTGCGCTGGGCAGGGGGCTCACACGAAGCCGGGACTCGAGTCAACCAAGCTCCCTCCAGCACAGAGCGACCCTTACCTCCTCACAAGGGGAACCCATCCGCGTGGTGAGCTGCCTCGGGAGGGTGCGAGCAGAGACTCAGAGGGGCCTCTAGCGACTTGTGTTCTTCCCCTGGCATTGCAGGCGGACTCCATAGCTTTCTAATAAATAGTCCCATACTTTATAAAGAAAAGTCTAGCTCAGTTGATTAGCAAAACCTCAAACTCTCACCCAATTTAAAGGTCGACCCTCCCTGCTCCAGCCAGATCAGCCCTGGGGTGGCTCGAGGTCAGGTGCGCGGGTGTCCAGCCGACTCTGGGGAAGATTCCATGCTCTCAGCCTCCGCACGCTGGGGGTCCTGGCCTTGACAATGTCTTCTCCTAAAGTGACACAGCATGATCCCTGTCCAACATCTGGTTCCTTACACAATATTCAGACCTCCATCGGTTGTTGATGTTTGTTTTCTAATAAAAGCATTTAAGGATATGAATTTTCATCAGGCTGCAGCTCATGTTATTACATGAACATGTATTGCTCTCCCTACCTTTCAATAATAATAAAAGTCATATGGGCTCATTGTACAGCTCATACAACCCAGAAATGCATTCATTAATTCCTTCAGCAAATAGTTATCTAGTGCCTTCTGTATGCCTGACAAGGTTCTTACTTAGCACTATGGGATACATCAAGAAATACATTAGATGCAAACCCTACACTCAGGTTCGTTTATCTGGGTAGACACTAGTGATTATGATGTCAGGTGATGCAGGAAGATTTAAAAATACAACACAAGTCACCTGTCATCTCGAAGCCCAGAGAGGGTTCGCATTTTAGTACATGAGTTTCAGGTGTCAGTGTCATTATTATTACACACAGCATTAGACGGTGACTATTTTCCCATAGCAACAAATATTCCCCAACCAAATGATTTTAGTATTTCAAAATGTGCTTGAATCATAAACATCTTAATCACAGAATCTTCAAAGTTGAAAACGTTCTTGACAGGCTCTTCCTCTGTGGGTGTGTGAATATAAAAGTCAGGACGTGTGGGAACTAATTGGCCTTCCCCTTCGAATGGCGCACGCGTTTTGGGGAGGGAAGGAACGTTCAAACCCAGTGCAAGATTCAGCCCCAGTCCTCCATGGGAAGCCCGGGAAAAGCCACCCCTTCGCCGACAGGTGAGAGTTCAGAGACCCAGAGGACTTGTGTGCCCAGGTGGCCTGTGGGTGGCACGATCAGGCCGCCGATCATGAGGATCAAGCTGCACCGTCCCCAGAACCTTATAGCCAGGTCTCCTCTGCTCCGTCTGGATTCCTGAATTACTTGAATAATTGCTTTGATCTTTTCAGCAAAGTTCAAGGTTGAGAGAATCAACTGGAAGCTCTTTTCTTTTTTTAATTCTCACCAGAGGACATTTTTTCCATTGATTTTTAGAAAGAATGGAACAGAGGGAGGGGGAAAGAGAGACAGAGAGAGGCATGGATTGGTCCCCGACCCCACCAGGGCCAGAGATTAAACTTGCAACCTACATATATGCCCTTGATGGGGAATCGAAGCTGCAACACTTTGGTGTGCAGGCTGACGCTCTAACCACTTCCCAACACTGGCCAGGACCGGAAGCTCGTTTTAAGGGAAGATGTTGTATTCCTTGGAGGTGCAAGGCTGGACCATTTAACACCTTTTTAATTCCAAGGCTGCATTTGGCTCAAACTCCCTTTCCTCAACCGCAGCCAAACTGCTGCTGAATTTCAACTTTATTTAAACTTTGGGAAAGTCTGGTGCGTGTCTTCAGCTGGGAGAGGTTTTTTCCCTTCCTTTTAATCAGCTCATAAGTCAATGAGCAGTTTGGGCAATAAAGTTCATAGTTGGAGAAACCAAACACTAAATCACCATCCACATTCACACCCAGGGTGGACGGTCTCAGCTTTCAAGAATTTAGTATTTGTCTTGGAGAAAACCAAGAGCCTAACTGTAGCCAAGGGAAAGAGAAAAATGCTGCCGCCTCAGCCCTGAGCCGTCCCCCTGCAAACACGGAGCGGTGTTAGGAAAACCACAGCGCAGTCACGAACACAAAGGAAATGTCTGGGCCGTGTTGCCAGTCGAAAGGTTCTGATCTTGCATTGCCCTCCATGTGTTTAAGTGAATTCATGAAACCATCTGCTGACGGCACCCTCTGTGACTCTGCTTGGTCGTCATTCTCAAGTGATTCCCTTGTGGGTGTTTAACTTTTCCAACTAAACTTTAAGCTTCAAGCAGGAACCTTGTGGGACTTGAGGTTTGTTTTGTTTTAACACCACCCACCCACCCACACAGGCTCTGCTTGTGATGAGATTGGGGTGGGGGTGGGGGGTGGGAGGGGGGTACATCAGAAGTTGTGGTTCCAGCCTCACCGCAGCCACAGGACACGGAGCAGGTCCCTTAACTTCTCTGAGTCTTGGTTTTCTCATCTGACAAATGGGGATATCGAGGTCGGCCATGTTTAAAATGTCGCATTAAATACAGGGTGTTAAACTGTAAAAGGTGATATAAAGTTAGTTATTATCTTTACTGTTAAATGCTAATTATCCACACGGAGACTTGAATTATATCATGAAGACTGTACATTTCATTTCACTTTCTTCTTGGCAAGTTCCCAAGGAGAAAGCATTACAGGAAACTCCTGAAGCTAAAGAATAAACTATACTTTGAGAGAGCCTAGCACTGGACTAGATGTCTTCTCATACTTGAAGATTTGTTTATTCCACAGCAAGTCTGAGAGGTGAGAAATGTAATTAGCTCCTTTCAGATGGGCAGGCAGAGGCTCGGAGTCCTTTTCGGTGATATTATTTCTCAAGGTCACCCAGCTAAGAAGTCACAGTGGTGTGCTAGTAAACAGACTCTCTGAGGGAGGGGAAAAAAAAGCTTTGATTTCTTTTTTTTAAAAAAAATATATTTTATTGATTTTTTACAGAGAGGAAGGGAGAGGGATAGAGAGTTAGAAACATCAATCAGCTGCCTCCTGCACACTCCCTACTGGTTTTGTGCCTGCAACCAAGGTACATGCCCTTGACCGGAATCAAACTTGGGACCCCTGAGTCTGCAGGCCGACGCTCTATCCACTGAGCCAAACCGGTTAGGGCAAGCTTTGGTTTCTTGATTTGTAGGGCTTGCCAATTGCTATGGTATAAATACTGCCCCCTCCCCACCCCCCGTGGCTGATTCACACTAACCTGTAAGAGCTATAGCTGCAGCACACTACTGGGTCAGTAGCATCTGGAAGCAAATGCAGGTGCCCCCGTTTTAGGTAAAGACCATTTCCTGACACCATGACTGAGATGCTCCCTGAAAACAGAGAACCCCCTCGCACCAGGGAGGGAGCAGGGCTACCTGAATCACCTAGGACTCCACCCCCAGCCCCACTCAGCCGGATCCTCTGGAGCAGGGCCTGCATTCTAAACACAGACCTGGACCTGCACTGAGTTCAGGTACACCCAGCCCTCAGCCACCAAGAAGCTGATCAGTCCAGTGACCCCAAAGGCCCCTCCTACTCCTTCTCCTAAAGGTCTTTAAGATTATACTGTTTTTCACCAAATCTAAGATTGCTCTGATTGTCAGCCACACCATTATTTCATTTACCACCAGGGGAAAAAGTGTTGCCAAAGTCAAAGATGTTAAAATATGAAAAAGTACATTGTAGAATCGATGAAATATGACATGTGAGTGCACATACACTCATATCTCTCTCAGGTTCACAATAGCTCATTAAATATTCTACTCTTTGAGAGTGAGACTGGGTCCCACTCATCCTTACTTCCTCTCTGTAAAAAATCAATAAAATATATTAAAATATATATATATTTTAAAAAAGACTTTCTTAAAATATAAACAGCATATCAATATATACAATTTGCATGCCCAACAGCATATCAATATATACAATTTACATGCCCAACAGCATATCCATATATACATTTTACATACCCAACAGCATATCAATATATAGTTTATTGGTTAATTATCACTAAATGCCCAGGTTCCATGCCAATCACTTTACACTTAGTCCCCACAATAATCCTGTGAAATAGGCACCAGATAATCCCCAATTTACGAGGTGGTAACTGAGGCTTTGTGAAGCCTGGACCTCGAACCCCAGGCCTGAGACTCCTGACCCTCACAATACTGGCTGGTTTTTGAGTTGTTTCCTTGTTGCGTGATTGTATGTGAATGTGTGTGGTGAATGGGTGGGACTTCTCGTGGCCATTTGATTCAGGGATTTGAAGATGAGTCAACCCGTCCTGTTGCCCTTGTAAAGGATCGTGTGGAAAGGAGGGAGTCACATCCAGTTAAGAAGACTGTGGATCTATCTGCTCTGCGCTCTGGAGTCCATGGGAGCATCTGATGGCAGCCAGCCTGCCTCTTTTTCTTTTTTTTAAAATATATTTTATTGAGTTTTTACAGAGAGGAAGGGAGAGATATAGAGAGTTAGAAACATCGATGAGAGAGAAACATTGATCAGCTGCCTCCTGCACACTCCCCACTGGGGATGTGCCCGCAACCAAGGTACATGCCCTTGACCAGAATCGAACCCAGGACCCTTCAGTCCGCAGGCTGACGCTCCATCCACTGAGCCAAACCGGTTAGGGCCAGCCTGCCTCTTGAACTTGAAAATTAAAGGCTTTTGTCCCACCTTGAAGCAAACAGAGCAGCGAATCCCACATGGAAACGCTCTGTGTTCCCGCCATTTCAGCCACCCATACACCATCTACAAAAAGGTCTCTCACCAAACCCGGTTCATCTACCAACAATACATGCAATAGGTTTGGGGTACTTGCCAGCATCAGTCATTATATGGTTTTTAACCTTTTTGTTTTTCTAATTATAAAATGGCAATAGGATAGAGCAATTAGCGGAGAGCATTTTGTATGGACCGCCATTTTCCAACTCCATCACAGCCACTGATTTCACATTTACATGTCACCTTTGGGCTTCGTCCACATACATATGTTAGCTTCATTGTAGTCAGAGTCTGTTGTGACTTAAATTTTCCAAGTGGCATGAACAGCCCTGTGAGAGCATGCTCATACCAGCTCTAACTAAACCTTTCTCCGTTCCCCCCAAAGACCACAGCTACACTCCCCTTCATCCTCAGTGCGGGGCCACGCACCTGTGACAGGGACAGTGTGTCTAGTAAGTGAAGCGTAGCATTAGGTCTGACACAGACTAGGTGCTCAGTGAATGCAGATGAGCTGGACCTTGGATAGTCTACTGACCTACCCGTGTTTTTCCACTGTTCTGCATTGCCTCCTGACAGAACAAAAGAATGCAGTGATGACTCTGTCTGGGAAATCCACGCAGGTGAGGGGAGGTCAGGAGGGAGAGTGAGCTTGGGTTTTCAGGAGTAAAATAGAACTGACTCTAAAATAATAAATAGCCCTTGGAAGGGATACTAGGGGCTGGAAATGGACATTCTATGAGATGCTGCTGCCATCTAGTGGTTAATGTTGCCAAAGACAAATTCTGTATCAGACCTACTGAGGGGTTCAACAGTCAGGATCGATGATAAAAAATCCCAGAATCTTAAAATGTTGGCATTCAAAGAGTCATCACAGGCAGAGAGTCACCAAATGCTGGGCCCAGTCCCTGAAATGCACTGGAGGGAGGCGGGTAGTCCAGGAGACAAGACAGACTCAGGTCCACCGAACCGCATACCTAGCACCTGCCAAAACAATGCCACGTGGAAGAGGAGCAGACCCCGGGGAATGGCCAGCCGAGGAGCGATGGGAACTGGAATATTACTTTAATACACATCTATTTGGCTTGCAGTTTTTTAAACACTTATCATTTGGTGGTTATAATTATTTATTGCTATCAACCCTTCCTAGATTCACTTCAGGGAACCCATGGAATTAGGTGGGGGAAAAAATCACATCTTTGTTTTCACAAACCTCAGAATGAAATTTAGCATTTTCTTCAATTATAAATTAAGCAAAAAACTGTGGTGGTATCATCAGAATGTGTGACTTCATCACTCATGGCAATTATAAAATATTTTCCTATCATAGTATAGTTGTTACGGGTATCGCAAATCATTTACGCATCACACTGTGAAATTAAAGCAACTATTAACCTGCTGCTAGGTCTTATTAATGTTAACTATGAAGCATATGTTACTAAATCGTTCCCCTTTTAAAATATTCTGATATATGTATCTCAATATAATTGGTTTCTTTGAAATCCTGTGTGTGTGTGTGTGTGTGTGTGTGTGTGTGTGTGCTTAATGCATTTGAACATATTATTTTTTAAAGGAGTCCAAGGACACAAAAGGTCAAGAACAGCTGTTCCGGGGGCTCAGAGAAGGGACAGATGGCCACAGGCTGGACGATCAGAGAAGACTTCCCAGGTGATAGGGGATGGATGTCTTTTTTTCTTTCAGTTTTATTAAGATATAATTGTCATAATTATTTTCATACTTTATTAAAAGGGGCCCATGGAGCAATTTCAACACAGGCCTTACCTGGGGGAGCAGAGACAGGCTTTGCCACAGTATAAACATGGGTTTCTATGACTTCTCCTATGTCCAGCCCAGCAAATGGGTCCCTTAGGAAAGAACCTGAAAAGGCATTCATACTAAAAGATAAATGACTAACACCACCTCCATTTCAGAATTTTTCAAGACTCAGAGCACCTGTGAACAGAGCATCTGTTGATGAAATTTGGTTGATGTGGCACATGGGGTCAGCCTGCCCTTCAATCACACTGTCCCCCCTGACTTGCCCATATGCATTCGAAAGGTCCCCTGGGTTATAAACAGCATAGAAACCAAGTTGCCCAGACTCAGAAAAAGACAATTCAATAGGATTCCACTGGGATCCAAGGAAGGGTGGAACCACGCTTCTCAGAGCAGCAGGAAGGGGGCAGCTCAGGCCTCTTGGCAAGAGGTGTCTGGGGACCTTCTCTCTAGAGCTGTGCTTCTTCACATGTCACGGGGCACCTGGTAAAGAGCAAATTCCTACTCAGCCAATCTGGGGTGATGCCTGAGGTGAGCCGTCATGAAACTCCAGGAGATGCTGGTGGTCCTCGGACCACACATTCAGTAGCAAGGGCCCCACTCCATGCCTCCACCCCCGTGCCTTCCTACTGCTGTGTCCCTCAGTCCCAAACATCAAATCTCTGGAAGAGAGAATGTGTTGGCCCAACTTGAGTGGTATCAGGGCCTTGCTCTGAAACTATGGCCGATAGGCAGGGCCTTATAGCCTGGGTATGTCCACCTTCGTGGAGGGGGAGAAATGTTATCAGAACAATCAAGAGACAGGCACACGTGTGCTCTAGCTAAAGGGTGGAAGCCACCTTGAGGCAGAGGAGGTCATTGACTATAGCTCTAGGCCGCACCGTCAGCCTCTGTTCTGTGCTCTGATCCTTCTACACCACCGTGTTCCCACCCAGGGACTTGCTGCACAGCCCAAGGCTGGGTTTTGATGAAGTTGTTATTGATGTGGTCCTGGGCTCCCCTAACCCATAGGCTATGAGAATGGGCACTTCCAAAACCCTTCAAAGCAAGCCCAGGGACACTTGATTTAGCACCCTTGTCCCTTCAGATATGGGCCCACTATTTCCTTCTCACTCTCCACAGCACCCATAGAATTTAGCTATGAACACCAGAGCCTGCTCAGGGATAAGCCATCACTATTGCCTGCGTTTTAGTTCTCTGACTTCCATGAAAGTCAAGATCTCTCCCTAAGATCTCCCCCATGTGTACACCTGTTGCATCTCTTAGGTTCACCAACTGCAGCCACATACTCCCTCCCCACCCCTTGCCAGTACCCACAGGGGCAGGCGACTCTCTTTCTCTCAGTCCCTGGGACTCCAGCCATCTAGGCCAGCCTCCCATCCTCCCGTCCAGCAGGGTACAAGGACCTCCGCAAACCTTCTCCCCGCTCTGGGCAGCAGGGCCTGTTAGCCTTGGCAGGCCTGGCCTGTATGTCCTTCCCCAGCCAGCCAGTGGGAAGGCAATTAGAAATTCATGGACAGAAAATGCCCAGTGCAATGTTTCCTTTCAGATGATCTGGCAGAGCAAAGCAAATTCTCTGAAAGCCTCTCAAAGAAGACTGTGAGCACAGCCAGTATCTCCCCTGGGGCCTGAACACCAACCAACTGCCCCTTCCCACTCTGTCCCGAGGTTAAATTGCTATGGGGGTATTGAAAAGACTTTGTCTTTCAAAACTGGCTTTTCAATTAAACTTTTAATTATTTTTTTATTTGAGTATACAATATTATATTAGTTATATTAGCTTCAGATGACTCGACATTTTTAGACCTTACCAGGTGATCACCCCACTAGTTCTAGTAATCATCCATCACCCTGTCTGATTAAACATTTTAGTTTGAAATAAAGGTTAGGTCCATACACATTCAGTTGTAAGAAATCATAGGGAGATCCTGTGTACCCTAGGCCCAGTTCCCCAAGGGTAGCATCTTCTAAAACTATAATACAACATCCACCCAGGATATTAACACTGATACAGTCAAGACAGAGAACGTTTCCATCACCGCAAGGATCCCGCCTGCTGCCCTTTAATAGCCACACCCACTTCTCTCCTGCTCCCACCCACAAATCTGGTCTCCATTTCTATAACGTTGTCACTCCAGGAGCTCTGTATACATGGAGTTATAGTGTCACCCTTTGGGACTGGCATTTTCTCTCCTCAGCATAATGCTCTGGAGATCCATCCAGGTTGCTCTCCATATCGATAGTCTGTCCCTTTGGGCTGCTGAATAGTGAGTGTCCCGTGGAATGGACGTGCCAGGGCTTGTTTCACTGTTTGCCTGTTGAAGGACATCAGGGTTGTTTCCAGTTTGGGGCTATTACAAATAAAGCTGCTCTAAATATTCATGTGCAGGTTTTTGTGCCAATATAAATGCCCTAGGATTCAGTTGCTGATCCCATGGTAGTTGCATGCTTAGTTTTTTATGAAACTGCCAAATTGTTTTCCAGGGTGCCTGTACCATTTCACATTCATCATCTTAAGTATAAAAAACTTACTTTTCTTTACATGATTTTACCCTCCCCCATTGGCAACATCATTGTCTTAAATATTTCCTCTACTTATATTTGGAATCACATCAGACCATATTATAATTTTTACTTCAAATATTAAATATATGAGAGAAGGAAGGTCTATTGTATTTAACTATTTTTCTTTTTAAAATTTATTCTTATTATAGTTGACATATTGTATTAGTTTCAACATTTATATTCCTTATGAATAAGTCTAGTTATTCATTATAATGTTATTACTCTATATTCTCTATGCTGTATATTACATCCCATGACTTATTTTATAACTGGCAGTTTGTACTTCTTTTTTTTATTTTATTGATTTTTTACAGAGAGGAAGGGAGAGAGATAGTTAGAAACATCGATGAGAGAGAAACATCGATCAGCTGCCTCCTGCACAGCCCCTACTGGGGATGTGCCCACAACCAAGGTACATGCCCTTGACTGGAATCAAACCTGGGACCCTTCAGTCCGCAGGCCAACGCTCTATCCACTGAGCCAAACCAGTCAGGGCAGTTTGTACTTCTTAATTCCCTTCCTCTTTCCCCCCATCTCCTCCCTCCCCCCAACTCCCTTTCCCTCTGGCAACCATGAATTGTTCTCTGTATCTATGAGTTTGTTTCTATTTTGTTTTGTTTGTTTCAGATTCTACATATAAGTGAAATCATCTGGCATTTGTCTTGCTCTGTCTTATTTCACTTAGCACAATACTCTCCATCCATGTTTTCACAATGACAGGATTTCATTCTTCTTATGGCTGAGTAATATCTCATTATATATTGTTCTTTTATCGTTCCCTTTCTGTTTAAGAACTTCCTTTGGCCATTATTTTAGGGTCAGTCTGCCGGTGAGAAATTCTCTTCATTTTCCTTTGTCTAAGAAAATCTTGATTTCTCCATCTCCCCAAAGGATATTTTCACTACATGATTCTGGATTGAGGATTCTTTTTTTTTTTTTTTTTCAGCACTTAGAAGTTGTTGTGCCACCTCTCTCTGGCCTCCATGGTTTCTGATGAACTGAAAAATATAACCACATAAAATAACCATATTTCTCTTATAGGTAAGGTATTGTTTCACTCCCACTACTTTCAAATTTTTTGTGTCTGTAATTCTCAGAAGGTGATGAGTCTTGGGGTTGATTTCTTTGGGCCTATTCTCGTTGGAGTTTGCTCAGCTTCTTGAACCTGTAGGTCTTTGAATCCCTGCTCAGCTCCTGCCTCCTTTTCCTCCCCTCCTGGGACTCTGATGGCGGGAAGAATATCAGATCTTTCGTTCCAGTCCCACAGGTCCCAGAGGCGCTGCACATTTATTTTTAGTCCATCTTCTCTCTGTTGGCCAGATTGCAGCATTGTTCTATCTTCCAGGTCGCTGATTCTTTCCTCTGCCCCCTCCACTCTAGTAATGTTTTTCTTTTGGTTATTTTATTTGGTTATATTTTTCAGTTCTCAAATTTCTATTTGGTTGTTCTTTATATTTTCTATTTCTTTGCTGAGACTTGGTTGTGGTTTTTTCTCTGTTTGATGCATGGTCATAATTGTTAAAGTATTTTTTTATCATGGCTGTTTTAAAACCTTTGTCCAACAATTCTAACATCTGTTACCTCAGTGTTGGCATCTTTTTTTTTTTTTCCTTCAGTCTGAGATGCCCTGTTTCTTGGTATGATGAGTGATTTTTTTATTGAAATCTGGACATGTTTGTATTGTGTAATGAGACTGGATCTTATTTAAACTTCTGTTCTAACTGGTTTTCTGACATCTCTCTGGCAGGGGAAGGGCAGGGTGCTGCCTCAGTACTGACAGGTGGAGGGAGACGTCCAGACTCTCCACTTGGCCTCCATTGACACCCAAGGCCAGGAGCTCCTCATTACTGCTGGGCAGGGGTGGGAGTTCGCACGCTGCCGCACACCCCCAACCCCTGCCATGGCCTCCACTGACACGGCAGTGGAAGGTGGGCCTGTTATCCCTGGGCAGTGGTGAAGGTCCTGACCCTCCACTTGCCTCCTCTGAACACCCAGGGGGGAAGGGGAGGGGAGCCCAGGTCCAGGTCCCCTGTGTGTTCTCCACTGACCCTGTGGGCAGGAGACAGGGGGCTTGTGAATGCCTGGAGCATGAGGAGAATGCACGTCCCAGCTCCCTCCTGGGCCTCCTCTGGCATCACTTCAGATACAGGAAGGCGGAGGGGCGCCTCATGACTGCTTGGCAAGGGTGGACGTCCAGGCTCCCCAGTCAGCCTTTGTTGGCAGGGCGAGATTTCCCTGCAGGGTTTGGCTGGAGTAGAGAAGTTATTGTCTAAAAGTTTTCTGCCTTGTGGGCTGGCCTTTTCTTCATCCTTTGGCTAGAGAAAGCAGATTTTCTTTCTTTCTTTTTTAATGTCTGCTCCTTTTGGCATTTCTGGGTTGCCGGCTTCCTTAGCTCCAAGTCTGAGAATATATGAGAGAGAGGAAAAAAAAAGACAGGAAACTTACCTCCATATTGTTGCGTAGGTCCCAAGGCCCCTAGCCAGTCCGACTTCTCTCCACCTTTCAGTCTTCTTATGTTTGTTTTATATATAATGCCCCATGGTTTTGTTGTGCTTAGAGGAATGGGGAAAAGTACATCTAGTCTATCTTGCCAGAAGCAGAAGTCCTATAATTATTTAACACCCAAGAAGTTCAGACATAACATTCATGGCTCCTGCTACTAATTTCCTGATGGATATTTGGTTAGGTTCTTGAGATAATGAATTCCCTCTTGAGGTCAAATGTGATTTAGCATGTTTTTATTGGGCAAGAATATTTGTGTTCCCCTCAGAACCTTCAGGGGAAGTCTGGCATGTGACTTTATAAAAGAAAAGAAGCTTTTCTTTTTTCTCTTCTCCATCAGATATTGAAATCCAGAAACTAGACCAGAGAGGTTATACGACAAACAATGGATATTTATTAGATCCATGCCCCTGCGGAGTCATCAATTTCTTTGTTGCTTTTCCAGCTCATTGAGGGCGGGACCAGGCTCCTCAGCAAGGCTGAGAACAGGTAAGTTTGTGTTTAGCACCTACTCTGCTAGGCACTTGCTAGATGCTTTATATATTTTTCTTCATTTTGTTAATCCTCGTAGCCACTCTGTAGGTGTATTATTAAAGTTATTTTTTACATGAGAAACTAAAGTTCACAGAGTAGCAGGCCTAGGGTTTCAACTCAGGTCTGCCCAAGTCCAAAGCTTGTGCTCATATAAGGCTGACTCATATAAGGAAACTGAGTACAGAGGTGTTTCTAAAAACCCTTGAGGTGAGCTAATGCGAAGGCCGAGGCCTCAGAGAGGGGATGGGAGGGGAGGTAAAGGGGTTTCTGGGAAAAGGCTAATCGTGCTGTGTCCCTAAGGTCACAGGCCCCTCGCCCACAAGGGAGACTTTCTATAAGGAAAGGCAGACTAACAGGACCACAAAGGCCAGCGGGGAATCATTTTCAATGGCAGCCAGCTATGCAAGGGGAAGGTGTCCATCCTGTTTAACGGGATGACTCTACCTTCTAAGGATCTGCTTCTCTTCCTCCCAGCTGCCTCACTGACCCCCTTCCTAGCTGCCATCAGTATGAAGTTCCTCCAACCATAAGCCCACTCACTAGATCCGTCCAGAAGGGCAGCTCTGGATGACGAAGGGCCAGTGCAAGATCCAAGGATCCTGGGGTGGGGGGAGGCAATGGCAACTTCCTTCCTTGCTTTTCAACTGGCAGAACAAAATGTTATTTCCAAAAAGCCAGAGGACTGTACTTTTTGCTTGGGCCTGGGAGGCTTGTAATAATGCTATCTAATTAAATTTTCCAGCAAAGAAAGAACAGTCACCAGACTCAAGGAGAAAACACTGTTTTCCTAAGCCAGAAAATGTTGTCATAATCTGAACTTGGCCAGGAAAAAAAGGTCTAAAAAGTGATTTCATTCAGAAGAAAAAAAATGTCTAAAAGAGGAAAGTGACTGAATACTGGGAATCGACCCCTGCAAAAGGAGCAGTAGAGGCAGGGAGGGACACAGGACCTGCAGAGAGCAGGCACCGGTAAACATCTGCATCAGATAAACAACGCCTTCAGGTGATGGGAGAAGAAGCCTATTAGACAAAATCAACGGCCCTTTATTTTGTTTCATCAGTTTTATTGGTCATATATCCAGAATTCATTATATAAATCTTCCAAAATAACTAGATTTTACAAGAATAGTTTATAATTCAGCTCTGATTGCACAAATACGTGACACAGGAAACCATTTTTACAAATACATGTTTTCTTATAAGAATACTTCAATAAAGAAAATAAGTCTCTATACATCTTACAGTAAATTTTATGCAGTTTTCCCCCATTCAATCATCATTTTATGATTTCTATCACAGTATGTCCATTACATCCAAAAAACCAAATCACAATTTGCTGCTGCTTCTCACTTTCAGCTATTACTGAGACTCACACTGTTGAGTTTTTAGGCTTCTCTTTCCAATCTTTCCTGATCTGAAAGAATTCACATATTTAGGCTAGAAGGGGTCACTTAAACAATACTCCTTCTAAGTACAACTTGTATCAGGTTCATCACTGTGCCCGGTGAACGATCTTTTCACTTGCACTTGGCGACGGCAGCTAGCAGTTTTACCCCCGCTGTATCAGGCAGAAGGGAAAATCCTTGCATGCCTACGTTTCTAAACTGCAAAAGCGAAACTCTAGAAACAAGAGTTAAATACAAATATTAAGAAAGCTAAAACATGTGCTATTGATTAGAGAACAGTTTTAAATTCAAGGTCTCTCCCAGGTTGAAGAAGACATAAAAGAAATAAAGTATAAGGATATGGCAGTAGTTTCATAAAATTATTGAAAAACTGAAAAAGGTTAATCTCTTAGGTCAGTGGTGTATCATATCCAAGTGCCAGAAGATAGACTCTGGCTAGCTGAATTCAATATCTGACATTCACGTGAGGCTGTGGCTTTGAAATAGCTTAATCAATACTCACTTGCCCAAAGCAAGTAATCATTTAAGCCAGGGAACTTTACAGAATACTGACCATTTTCCTGAAGAGACAGCACCCACAAGGGGGAACATTTGGCATTGATTCCATTCCTTCACTGTTACTGAAAAGTGTGTCCACTTGGCAAAGCTCGTCTTAGTTTTCAGGCAGCATGAATTAAAACCAAGAGAACATCAGTATTCTACAGTCCTGTTCCTGAGTCCTCAGCTCCAATAATCCAATAATCTTACAAAGACTCTTCAATCGAGCCCTTGTCCAACAGATTTAACAGTACTTGGGGACATGTCCCATTGCTCTTGACTTCTCTTTCTCACACCAGTGTCACACTTGCTACAGGTTTTTACCAAAATACTTCAGCAGTAATTGGAAATGAATTATTCTGCTTTACTGAAAGTGTTCAATCACATTATAATGGGTCACATTTGCATAATAACTAGGAGATGGTCAAATAATGTCTACTGGAGTGATTTTGCAAATTCAGCATAGTCGATGTAGCCATCATTATTCTTGTCATCGTCTCTTAAAACACCATCTATTAAGTTAATCAGTTCCTCTTCGCTCATCAGTGGTTCCTGTTCACTCCCTCCCTACAAAATTTAAATGAGACAATGAGTTGACACATTTTATTGGAAGTACTTAGCCAATTTCCAAAATGTCCATGCTCGTACATGTCTGAAAACTTCAATGTAGGACCTGGCTACTTTCTAGGAATCCACAAGCCATGTATCAGATATAGTCAATTCATAACAATCCAATTTAGAAATTATATTTGCCAGTTAGAAGATATAATCAAAGTAGGCTCTTGCTTATTTATTTTAAAAATTACTTCTTAGCCTTTTCTAATTACAAAAGTCATCCATGTTCACTGTAGAAAGCTAGATATGGTTTACACAGAATTATGTGTTTCAGCAGGGAGTGGGGGTGGGCTAGAAGAGTTCAATGGTGGGGGGGAGGGGATATATGTAATACTTTCAACAATAAAGATTTTTTTTAAAAGAATGATGCGTTTCACAGATTCCAGGACCCACAAAGCCATCCTAGCGAAAAGCTGACAGCCCAGGCCCTCCCGAGGACCAGCTCTGGGCACAATCTGCCCTGACACAGTGAGAAACGGTCCACCTGGACTAGACCTTGGGGTGAGAACAAGAGGAAGAAGCCTGCCGACCAGAGCAGACCCTGTTAGGGTCTTTGAGGGAAGGTATTTCTCCTGCTCCAGAGGCTCACTGTGCTGAGTGCTAAGCTCTCGCTGTTCACATCCTGTGACAATTCTTCCTTTGGCACCTCTTCCATATCTACCTTTCCTCTCCTATTGCCACCACCACCCTCGCCTGCCAGGACTCTGAACCATTCTTCTTCCTCAGACCAGACTCTCCTCATGCCTAACAGTCAGCCTCCCACAGCAAAGGATGTCCCCAAAACACTGCTCTCGTCACGCCATCTCCTGTATGGAGCTATTAGCGCTGCCCACGGCCTTCCAAGTCAACCCAAACCTGCTCTCCTGGCGCCCATGTGATCACAGCCACCTCACCAACGTTGCCTCCCCTCCTCTCTCTACACTGCAATGTGCAGAGCAGAACAGGCATTAGATCTGAAGACAAAAGATCTCAATTTCCATTTCCTCCTCTCTAAAATCAGGTAGTAACAATGCCAGCCCCTGCCTTCTCAAAGGCTGTTGCAAAGATCGGGTGAGATCTCTAACCTACTTGAAAGTGCTTTGCAAACTGCTTTGTTTGCAGCACTGTACAAACCCTCCATTATTGCTGAGCCCCTCGGTCCCTTGGTTCCCTGGTTCCCCATTCTTCTAAAATAAAATGACATCTTCCCTGCTCTGCATCTTGAACATGGTCTGCCTTTTGGGTGCTGGTTTTCAACTCTGGTATGCAGCAGAAATGCCTGTAGGTCTTGTTAAAGACACAAGGCCCTGGGGCTTCAGCTGTAGCAGGTCACCCTCTGCAAGAAGGACCACTGAATAGGAGGAGACAGAACAGAGTAGCAAGCAGAACAAAGAGAAGCAACAATACTATTGCACTGGGCAGCACGGACCATCAAGACAGGGTGCTGAAGTACCAAAGGGAGGCCTTTCCGCGAGCTGCCCAGTGCACCACTGCCTGACCTACCTCCTTATGGACATGAGTGATGGCTGTGGAGAGTTCTAGGCCGTCAAGCAAATTATTGCCGTCATAATCGTGCATTTTGAAATAATGGAGCTGCAGTTCTTGTGGAGACATCTCCGCCTCGGGTTTGTTGATGACACCTTCTAGATGTTCCATGATATGCCTAGAAACCAACAGTTAGATTCAGACCACTTGGCAGGGACAGTGGGATCATGCCGAAACCTTAAGGACTCTTAAAAGTTCAAATCTTGAAACTCATCCATTGAGAAACAGGGGCAGACCACACTCAAGGATGGCAGATATAGGCAAGGCCGTGAAGGGAGCAGGAGTAAAATAAAACACTGCATTTATTATGCTGGCAAGGTTATGAGTGATTTTTCCTCTTTATTACTAGAATGTTGCTATAACATTTTTTGAGGCTATCAATTAAAAAAACTTTTCTTTTTAAAGCAATTCTGGCCCAAGACAAAAGTTGCAACAAATGACTCAATGTTTGTGCCAATAAAAAAAGAATATGGTCTTGTCACAGTCAAGAAACCTTAGCTCTATTCTGGATTCCACCACCACTACTGCGTGTGTGTGTGTGTCTGTCTGTGGTGAGACAGAATGAGTTCAGGCAAGTCATTTATCCCATTTGGGCCTCAAGATCCTCCACTGGTGATAAGATGACGAGAAAGGGAATACCTGACTCACAGGTGGATATAAGGAATCCACAGCATCCTTGGAAAATGTGAGTAGAAGGAAAAGAGGACCGAGTGTGCCATCGCGGCTGAGAGGAAGGGGACCCCGGCCACAGCGCTGGCTGAATACGTACTCTTGGTCGTGCACTGTGTGCTTATCCAGCCCCATGCTGCCGTGATGGGAAGAACCGGCCCCAGGCTGCTCGGCCCTGGTACCTGAGGCACAACAGGCCCAGAGCAGGCCGCACAGGAAGGGGGTTCTGAGCAGCTGTAGAGATCTCATGGTCGCTGGCACCTGGGAGGTGGGGAACACAGAAGATGAAAGTGAGAACACCAGAGTTCAAGTTCTTTCAAGACTCAAAACAGTGCGCTCCAGAGAAACCTGATAAAGGAGCAAAGTTGGGGAAGAGAATATGTTAAACTGACTCTGAGGCCAGCTCTGCCACCAGACCACTAGACTCTAGGTCCCCGTCACTCAAAGGGGCAGCTCCATGACCTTCCTGAAGCACCTCCAGAAGGCCAAGCAGCTCACTGAGAGCTTCAATGGGTTTGAAGATCATTCCTGCCTACAAGCAGCTTACAGTCCGGTGAGAGCAATACTTTCTACCGAGAGGCGAACACAGGCAGACAGTGGGGTGTCCTAGACAGATACCCCTCTGAGAGTTCACAGAAAGAAACTTCCTCTGGGTGAGGGAAAATCAGAGAGTGCTGACAGGCATGGGGACTTCAGCTGGGCCTGGATGGGGGAGTGTGCTGTGGACCTGCCGGGACTGAAGGATGAAGGGAATGGTGGGAGCAGAGGGGCAGAGGGGCAGGTGCAGCGAAGTGGGAAAGAAACTCCAAGTGATTTAGTTGGTCTGGAGCCCAGAGAGTGTGAAGTAGGAACAATAGGCTGCAAAGGTTGCCCAGGCAGTACTGAACATGACTTGGCAGGTCGGCCAAGGGGACTGAAGTTCCTGGGGATTCCTGAGTGAGAGATGAGATCCGAGCTTGCTTTCAGAATGGCTCCACTGGCACACAGTAGGGAAGGTATTTAGTGGAGCAAAGGTAGCTGAGGGAAGCGATGAGGTGGGTCAGTTCAAGGCCAGCGCAGAGAAGAGGACATTAACCCCTGCCTCGTCCACTTTCAGCGCTGTGACAGAGGCAAGTAGTTTAACCACGTGAAAAAGCTGTGGAAAGGAGGGGTACACAGAAATTCGGATTCCATCAAGTTCTCCCGTTGGCTAGACCTGGGATTGTGGTCAACAACAGGAAGGCAGTCAGCTACGAGCAAGCTCCCCGAGGTCGGGCGTGCTTTGTTCCCATCAACATTCCCCACCAAGGCTCAGGCAGGGCTTTACTGTTAAACTGCAAGTGCTGGTTCTTCCCGGGGCTTATGGACTGACCTCAAACAGGAAGGGGAAGGACAGCCAGGAGACCTGCACACCAATACAAAGAAAGCCCCGACGAACACATTCACTTCCTAAAAGGCAGTGCAGATTCTGCTGGATAACAAGGGACAGTAATTCCTAAGGGGCCAACTGCAGCCACAGCCCCAAACCTATAGAGTAAAGATAAAGCATAAGTACTGGTCATACCCTTCCGCATGCTACACACCGAGCTCAGCTCCGAAGCTCTGCCATCTCTACTCCCTGTACCTGGGCTGGGAAGTAGACGTGTTGCAACCCCCTCACCCATCCTAAAAGAAAGGACCCTGGAAAATGCCACCCCTACATTTAGGAAAATTTCCCAAACCTATGTTGCCTATCTGCAGCATAACCTCCCATGGCCCCCTCCCTAAGGGGACAATAGTCAGTGGGATGTATCACTTAGAGCAGCGGTTCTCAACCTGTGGGTTGCGAACAATGAAAATACATCCTGCATATCAGATATTTACATTACGATTCATAACAGTAGCAAAATTACAGTTATGAAGTAGCAACGAAAATAATTTTATGGTTGGGGAACTGTAGGAGGAACTGTATTAAAGGGTCGCAGCATTAGGAAGGTTGAGAACCACTGACTTAGAGGGTGAAAAAGCAGCATCTAGTCTTATTACTAAGGAGGGATATCATAGTAGGGACTGAAGGACTAAGGGAAAAGATGCTCAATATATATCAAACAAAAAACAGGCTGCAAAAGTCTGTAAAGAAAAATTCGCTTTTGTAAAAAAGAATGTATGTAGCCCAGCTGGTGTTGCTCAGTGGTTGATACTCAACCTATGAACCAGGAGGTCACAGTTCAATTCCCCATCAGGGCATATACCCAGACTGCGGGCTGGATCATAGGGGGTGAGAAGGAGGCAGCCAGTTGATGGTTCTCTCTCATCATTGATGTTTCTATCTCTCCTCTTCCTCTCTGAAATCAATATAAAAAATATATATATATATATTAAATATATGTATATTTCACACAGAGAACAACAACTAAAAATAAAGATTATCTTCTGAGCCATGAGATTAGAAGTGATTTTTATTTTTACTTTTTCTATTGCTTCTAAGATTTCTACTATAAATGTGCTTTTTATTTACAAAGATGTATTTAATATAATTCATCCCATAATTTTGTTCCAATGTTATATGGCTGGAATGAAAAAGGGGCTTCCAGTTCTCATTTCTAGAAAATAATTCAGCCCTAACCAGTTTGGCTCAGTGGATAGAGCGTCGGCCTGCAGACTGAAAGGTCCTGGATTTGATTCCGGTCAAGGGCATGTACCTTGGTTGCAGGCACATTCCCAGTAGGGAGTGTGCAGGAGGCAGCTGATCGATGTTTCTCTCTCATTGATGTTTCTAACTCTCTATCCCTCTCCCTTCCTCTCTGTAAAAAAATCAATAAAATATATATTTTTTTAAAAATAAAAAAATGAAATAATTTAGAAACAGAAACCACATTTCCAATTTTACCAAATAAAAGTGTCCAGACCCTGATAAGGCCACTGCCACTGTACCTGGTACCAGAAAACAAGGTTTCGAGTTACTCTCAGCAGTGACTGCACCGGCCGGAACAGAACAGAACAGTTTGTTAGAGTTCTGGACAGGAGGGATCAGAGTGGGAAGCCGGGTCCTCCCAAGCCTTTCAGACTCCTACACCTTAAAGGCCTCTTTCTCCAGCAAGCCGTCTTCAATCTCAAGCCTGGCTTCAGTGCTCTTCCCATATGCTCCTGAGTACGTCCCTTCAGGCAACAGCTGTGAACGTGGTCTTGACCAAGGCCTGATTACTGTCGGTGTTCTTTGCTGGACTGGGCTTTGTAAGGGTGGGGACTGCATCTACATTCCTAGCATCAAGCACAGTACCAGGCACAGATTTGACAATCCTCAGTCTGTGAGCCATGGTCCCTGGGGGGGAGGGGGAGGGTGGGGGGAGAGTCCCACTTTACGAACATGCTGCCAGATGTCAATGTAACTGAACATAAAACTACTTTGTTTTTTTAGATATCTATCAGATAGTTGAGCTAAATGATCACTAAACCCATGGCACCATTTCCTATAACTATGTGGTTGGAAACTCAGTATATCAAATTGGGGGAGGGGGGTCCTCTTTGAAGAACAGCAAAAAGTGATTGGTAGTATAGTTAACTATGGGTCCAAATGATCCCTTCTTCAAGGGAGGCATAATAATGGCCAAGAACCATTAATACTGAGCATGTCCCGTCGTGGTGTGCTGTTGCAGGTTTCTAACTACCCGCATACTTCGTTTTGTTGCTGAGCTACCTAGCCAGGGCTTTTACATAACTTTTATATGCACTCAGAAACCAAAAACTTCACGTGACTCACTTTATTGTGAAATTCGCTTTATTGTGGTGGCCAGGAACGGAACCTGTAATACCTCCGAGGTATGCCTGTATTAGATCACAACAACAAAAACCGAATCTATGAACACAAAGGAGAAACTCTCCCTCCGAGTGCTGTAATGAAAGCAGGGAATCTGACCGCCACCTAACACTTTAAACTGGCACATTCGAAAAGAAACATAAGCAACTCCCTTCCGCCCATGAACAAGTTGCATCACCCACACTCCAACCACTTCGTCCAAGGCCATGAGCAAACAGCCGGGCAGATAAACCCTGGGAGTTCCTGACCTCGCTGGGCTTTTTTGAGAAAATGTAAAGGCCAGGTTGGAGAAAAACCCAGAGGAGGAGAGATTCCTGAAAGAGACTTCAGCGTACAACCCATGCTTTGAGGCATCCTTCACAAGGAGAAGCCGCAGGCCTGGGAGCGAAGCACCCAACCATCCGCAGTCGTGAGATCCCGCAGTGCTGGGACTGTCAGTTCCCCTCGCTGCGTCCTCTCCCCGTCCCAGAGCACTGCGCCCACTGGTTCCGTCTGTCTGTCCTCCCTCTTCCTTCCAGGCCCAGTTCAAAATACCATCTCTGGATTCTTCCAGGCCCAGATCCATTGTCCCCTCCTCTGACCTCAAGTCTGCAGCTTCTCACACTCATCTGGCCTTAACATATGGTCACATATTGTTCTCCTTTTGTTTTTCTTTTCTCCTCCGGCTCTGAGGGCTGGGAACCCATCTTCTCTGTCTCTTCTATTCCCTACTAAATGTATCACCAAGTGCTGAGCTGACCTACAGACAGCAGGCCTTCACGTCTGAATCCGAGCAGTGGGTCTGGGCCTTAGGTATGTTGTTCCCTATCACAGAAGATCTGGCCTAAGCTGGAAAAACAACTTCCCTCTGGAGCCTTCCCACCAGTGATGTGGCCTGGCCCACCCACCCCTCCCATTATGTAGTTTGTCCTACCAGCACGGAAGAGTATGGAGCCAGCCTTCCTCCCATCAAGCCCACAGCAGCTGTTAACAGGTTTTCCCTCACACCGAAGGCCCTCGGTTAAGAATCCAAACTCAGAGCAGCCACACTCACCAACATCCAGACATCCTGAACCCAGAGTCAATGCCAAAGAAAAGCTCTGATCGGTATTTCCCCGTTTAAAACTTCCATGGGCCTGAGCTGAGGGTGAGAAAATAACCAAGTTCCTAGGCCAAAGCAACCTCTACAGGGGTTGGGGGTTGAGAACAGATTCTGGAAGTGCAGGCATTTGATAACTGGGTCTACTTGTTCATCTGGGGGAGCCCAAGGAGCTGCCATGCTTCATTTATATATTTAACTAACATACTCTTTACTAACAGCCCGGTGCTGCACAAGCTACTGAGGACAGGACTATGACTGAGACAAAGCTCACTCACACAGATTACAACCTGCGGACCAGTAAGACACACAACCCACACCTGGAGAACTTCAGTAAGGACCAGGAGGATTTTTTCCAACCAAAGGACAGCACCTCAGGGGGAGGGAACATGATGTAGCCGACACCTGAGCCTAGAGGGAACTTGGTCTAAACCAGGAACTCCAGTCCAATATGGTTGGAGACTCAGTAGAGACTGGTGAGTTAAGAGTGAAAACAGGACAGGCTAAGAAGGGGCTTGCATCCCTGTTGGAGAGCGTGGAAGAGCAACGAGAAGCTCCTAAAAGGTCGGAAAGGGAATGGTGTGGTGACCAGGTGTGTGCTTTCAGACCATCACCCTGGCTCTCCGGTAGGAACAAGCTCCAGAGGATCATCAAAGACACGCAGGGGACCGGTCAGGCGGCTCCTGCGGCATCGGGGCAGAGACGACGGCGGCCTGAGGCAGCTGGAGCAGAGAGACGGGGAGTGGAAGAGCGGACGTACCCAAGAGAGATTTGTGATGGATCCGATACGGGTGGCGAGGGGCACGGGAGGCGAGAATGACGCCCAGGTTGTGGCCTGGGCACCGGGTGGGTGGCAGTGCCCATGCCCCAGGTAGGGAGCACAAGAGGAAATCACCTCCCCTCGCCTTCCCACTCCCGGGCACAGCCAAACCAAGCTCGCCCGGCCAGACAGGACCTGCTTGTTGTCTCTTCCAGGAGGAGATGGGGAAGGGGAGGGGGAGGGGGGCGAGGGTCGCAGGAGAGGGGGTGCCAGCAGCAGATGGAGTCATGCCCACGGCCGGTCCTCCAAGAGGGCGGAGATCGGCCCCGGCAGGGCCCATCTGGCTTCACAGCCCCCAGTGGCCCGCCGAGAGAGAGAGAGAGAGAGAGAGAGAGAGAGAGAGAGAGAGAGAGAGAGGCTCTGCTTCTAAGCCGGCTAAGCCTCCCGAGCCGGCTCGGGGGCTGAGACCCCCACGCAGGCCCTCCAGCCTCTCACCCCGAGCCCGGCGCCCAGGACCACAGAGGGGCGCCGGGACCCAGCCCCGCTGAGGACCCCTGGCGCCGCCCCACGGCCTCCTCCCCCAGGTGGGGACTCGGGCCTCACCGGCCGCAGCCGCCCCTGGGCTGCTCCCGGGTTCACTCACCCTCACGGCCCGCAGCTGCCCAACTTTGCCAGACACGCAGCGACCCCGCGTTGAGCCTCGCCAGCCCCCGTCCTCAGCGCCTCTCTCTCCCGGCCCCGCCCCCCGACCTGCCGTGCGCAGGCGCGCTCCCTTCTGCCCGCCCATTGGCGCCGCGCGGCCCCGCCCTCGCCCGGCGACGCGCAGGGTGGACGGCTCGGGAGATTCCACGTGTAACGGGCCCGAGGGTCGGGCGGACGCCGTTCTTCCTGCTTCCCGAAGGCGACGCTCGGCTGCAGCCCGGTGTGATCAACCTGAGCATCCAGGGGCCCGGGAGGTTGCTAGGAAACCCCGAGGAACGTAGACCCGCGTAGGACGTAGAGGGGCAAAACCATCGGAGCAGACGCCAAGGCTAGCTTCCAGCTCCGCCTCCACGTCCACTTGAAAATTGGGAAAAAAAATAGGAATCCTAAATCCTTTCCTAATGAAAGGGCTGGAAGACGCTGGAGCCGGCCTGGAGTCCTGTGTTTCCAAGACGGGCCTGCTTCCATACTCTGCTTTCTCCATTCCACAAAGCCGCCTTCTGCAACACCGACTCACTCACAGGGGAGTCCCACCAGGACTAGGGGTGGCCCGGTTCAAACACCACCTCACCTGTGCAGTTCGTGAAATCAGCTGCTATCTCAATAGAAGGCAAGCATTCATAAAAATAAAAAACACACACCCATAAGCAAAAGAAACCAACAGATAAGCCCTGTGTAACCCTGCACTTATACCTTTCCCTCCATATAAGACTCATTCAGTGGATAGCTATTGACCAGATGGGTAACTGAATGTGGCACTGTCATTTATTAAAACCTTCCTCCCATTTGGCTCTGTAAAGACACATAATCACTTTTCATATGAGCCTGGATTCGGAAAAAGAGAAAGAAAGTAAATGGTCCCAGAACCCTCACTGCAGTTGTTTTAGCAGATCAGTGCCTTGAAAGTTAGCTAAGGCAACTGCCTTCAGTAGTCACTTATTCCTTCTCATCTTCATCTGAGTTTGAAATCTGTCTACCCTATCCTAGAGACAAGACCCAGGATCCCAAAGTCCCTGAAGAAACCTTATTAATCCAGCACCTCTTCTCTTTTCCTTACTCTGAAGTTTTAGTTTGATATCATTCATTTTCCAGCCCTGCATCTGCCATCCATCTATTTTTCCATTTGCTCATTTGTTCAATAATTCAGTAATACTTCTCGAGTACCTTCTATATACTGGGAGTTACTAGAGATACAAGTACAAATAAGACATGGTCTCATTCTTCAAGAAACTCAATGTCTCTTCTCCAAAGAGGACAAGATGGCCAAGAGGCATATGAAAACATGCTTAAGGTCACTAATCATCTGAGAGATGCAAATCAAAATGATAATGAGGTGCCATCTCACACCTGTCAGAATGGCTACCATCAACAAATGACAAGTGCTGGTGAGGATGTGGAGAAAAGGGAACCCTAGTATACTGCTGGTGGGAATGCAGACTGGTGCAACCATTATGAAAACAGTATGGAGTTTTCTCAAAAAATTAAATATGAATCTGCCATTTGACCCAGTGATCCTACTTCTAGGACTATATCCTAAGAAACCTGAAACACTCATCAGAAAGAATGTATGCACCGTCATGTTCATAGCAGCACAATTTAGAATCACTAAGATCTGGAAACAGCCCAAATGCCATCAGTAGATGAGTGGATAAAAAAGCTGTGGTACATTTATACCATGGAATACTATGCAGCAGTAAAAAAAAAAAGAAGACTCTCTTACCCTTTGTGACAACATGGATGGACCTGGAGAGTATCATGCTAAGTGAAATAAGTCAGTCAGAGAAAGACAAGTATCACATGATCGCACTCATATGTGGAATCTAAGTAACAAAATAAACTAATGAGCGGAGTGGACCCAGAGTCTTGAAGCATGGAACAGAGTGCAGAATCTCAGAGGGAAGGTGGGGGAGGGTGGGTGGGTGAGAGGTAATCAACCAAAGACCTTGTATGCATATATGCATAATCCATGGACACAGACAATAGGGTGCTGAAGGCTTTGGGGGGATGGGAAGCGTGATAGAGGGGGCCAATGGGGGAAGAGGGGATACATATGTAATACTTTCAACAATAAAGAATTATTTTTTAAAAAAAGAAGCTCAGTATCTGATACCAATGGCTCCACTTCTGCGGATCTTATCCTCTTCCCTCTCTTGAATCACCAATTGTTCCCTCTCTAATAAACTATTCCTATCGTCAAATAACCTTTCCCTCTGGTTTCTTCACTACCACACTAATGAAACTGCAATCTTCATGCAAATCCAATGGTACCTTCTCCTCTTTTTCTACTTACCCTCTCAGTGCTGTTCATCACAGCCAACCACTCCCACTTTGAAACACTTTCATCTCATGTTTTCTGACATCATGCACTCCTATCTCACTGGCCTTTTTTTTTATTCCTTACCTGAGGACATGCTTAGAGACAGAAAGGGAGGGGGGAGCATCGATATGAGAGAGAAACATTAATCTGTTGCCTTCTGTAGGTGCCCAACCAGGGACTGAACCTACAACCCAGACATGTGCCCTGACCTGGAATCGAACTGGCAACCTTTCAACCTTTTGGTTGGACGATACTCCAACCAACTGAGCCACTCTGGCCAGGCCTGGCTATTCTTTCTAGAATTCTTTTCACTGACTTCTCATCTTCTGTTCAACTTATAAATGTTAAGGCACCCAGGATTCTAGCCTGAGTTCCCACTCTCCTTACATGATTTCATCAACTTACTTACGAGCTTAGCTTTCCAATTAATTGAAAGTTTGATTTATCTTACCATAATTTCAAGATGTTTTGAAAGAAACGTAAATACATTTATGAAACACATTCATGAATAAAAGCATTCTAGAATATGTTAAATATGAATGTTTTGAATTAGAATATTGGAGAATAATACCTGGAAGAATAATAAAAAATATTCCATGTGGTATTCATAAAAAATACCTTAATAGTCATTGGATATTTTCAAGAGTATTCTAAGTTTTTGGTAACTTGCACATTTGGCAAATTGGGGGGTAGCATGGACATTGAACTAATTGATCCTTCCATAAATTGACCTTTAGGGATCTGGGCTGCTTCTACTCAGCTTTCAGTATTTTTTTTTATACAGGTCAGTTCAGTGCACTGCACTTGTTTTTCTTAGTAAAATGTTGACACATGCCTGCTCAGAATAAATTAACTTGATTATATCACCTGTAAGGTGACTTGTCTCCTGCCTTCCCTCAAAATCCCCACCATTACCGTTTATTCTTCTCTAAGCAAAATTAATCATTATTTTCTCTTCTTGACCCAACATCTAATAGTTTTAATAATATAAGTGAAGGGGTGTGTGTGAATGAATCAGTTAATCAATTTTAAAAGAATGGTAAGCTTTTTAAATTTTATTTCTCACAGTGACACCTATTAACCTATACCTGAAATTCTTATTATAAATATACTGAAGGTTGCAATGATAGAAATATAGAAAAGAAGGGAAGCAGCAAGAGAAACATTTTTAATGTATTAAGTATTATTTTTTTTAAGCATTGCAGGAATTGAACATTGAAAAGAGCTGAACTGTAGGACACAGACCATGTTAAAATTTAGTGCAGAGATGAAAGAACATTGTAAGACCTGGGTGGCAGGGTAAGGCTTTACCGAGTAGGTGAGAGTTGAGCTGGAGTACTTGGGCATTCAGTCATGAGACTGGGACACACAGAGGCCGTTAGCTAAACAAACACAATAGGTTACAGTCAGACTGTTCACATTGACTTTGGCTCTCCCTCTTAACTTTTTGTGAATGGCCTTAAACCAGAAATAGGGACTTTAATATGCTATGATCAAAATCTTGAAAGAGTCTATATTGAAAGGGCTCTAGAACTAAGAAACTAAAAAAACGGAAAAGAAAAAAGTTATCAATGAAGGTGTTCCATTTCGCATTCTATTCTTAAACCTGCAAGGAAACATTTCTCTAAAAATTAAAGGACAACAGTACAACTTTTTGATTGATATGGGCACAATAATAGCAATCTTAAACCTGAGCACTACTATACAGCATGTTCCTTGGAGTCAACAAACTATTCCAGTCATGCATCTAGTTAATAATCCTCATCGCACCTTCTCCAGGTCCCCCCCCAACCCGGATAACTGTCACCCTTGAACCTTTTTTTCCCCTTTTTAGCCTAGAATCTTTAACCAAAGAGTTTTTCCTTTGTGACACTCATTAACTTAATAGCAAGGGATTGACTGTGTCCTGATGGTCTCTTCCCTCCAGTCCCAGAGGACATCTCTATTCATAATGAGGTCCTGGCTAACTTGGATATTGTTGTACCAGTATTTTTTTTGTGTAGATCAAGCACAGATTGAAGCTCTTTTGTGGGCAAACAATTCTAATGATATTCTTCCAGACTAAACTCATCAAGGTTCAGAATGACCTACCTAAACCTTTACCCAAATTTGCACAATAGCCTCTAAAACAGCGGTTCTCAACCTGTGGGTCGTGACCCCTTTGGGGATCGAACAACCTTTTCACAGGGGTCGCCTAAGACCATCAGAAAACACATATATAATTACATATTGTTTTTGTGATTAATCACTATGCTTTAATTATGTTCAATTTGTAACCATGAAATTGGGGGTCACCACAACGTGAGGAACTGTATTAAAGGGTCGCAGCATTTGAGAACCACTGCTCTAAAACAAGGTGCTAAAGAAGGAATAAAACTAATAATCAAAAGCCTGAAGGAGAAAGGAGTCTTCATATCTCCTCCTATTGTCCCATTGAGAAAACCGGTAGGCAAGATATAGATTCAGAGCAGGGAAATGGCGGCAGATTAAATGGAAGCTACGCTGACACCCTCCCAGGACCAAACTTAAATTACAACTTAAACACAGAAAAAAATCATCTTGAATAATAAATTGAAGAGTAGCTGGAAAGAACCCTGATAACCAAGAACTGAAAGTGGAGACCACATAGCCACTGGTAGGAAGTAAATCAATACCTCCTATGAACTTCATTACTTCCTCTGAGCTCAGCTTCACCTCATCAGCAAGTTATCTTGGTAGCAATCAGAATTTGTCCTAAACTCTCACCTAAGAGATTTCAGATTAAAAAATAAAAACCACCACCACCCTTTTTATATGCCTTTGATTTTGGCAAATGTTACTAATTAGTCATGGTTGTTGTGCGCATAGTCTCTTACAGTCCCCCCAAAAAGCTGGTCGCTCGCAGGCTGGGGTCTTATCTCTCCTGGAGAAGAGCCATGAAGGCAGGTGTTCCACAGTATTGAGGAGCAGCTCATGGTAAGTTTTTTGTTTCTGTATTATAAAAATGAATTTGAGCCAAACAAAGGATGTGCCTAGAAGCAAGATCTCAATAGACAGATAAATTCTTCTCATCATAAGTTTAAACCATGATACTTGGCAGGGCTTTCCCCGCCTAGTGCAAGGGATGTTCCTCCCCTCCTGGGCCCATGCCCACACACATATTGGAACACCTGTCAAAGAAACAAGGAGCCATTCCCCTTCAGCTAGTTCCCTGGAGCACTGCAACCTGGGGGCAGGGTTGGCAAAGGACTGCAGAAAAGAGGGAGGAGGTTTTCTTTTCCATAAAGATTGCCTCCTGCTTATCAACTCTGCTTTTCTTTGTCGGCCCCAGGGCTGACTCTGGGGACTGCCAGATCTGGGGTAAATCACAGGGTGTTCTCGGGCCACCCTCCCCGGAAGGACATGCTCAAATCATTCTCCTAGCAAAATCCGGTTCTGGTAACTACCAAGGGCAGCCAAGGGTAACTAACCAAAAGCCAGCTAGAAGAGTTGACAGTAGTAGGCAAGGAGGAGTGTGTGTAAATTGAGCAAATTCTAACTGCCGGAGCTGTCCCAATTTTTCTTCGCTTATCTCCTGGATTCTGGGAGATCAGGACAGACCCCAGGTACTCAGCACAGCCTCCAAATTCAGGAAACCCTGCCTGCCAAGCAAGGAATGGAGCTACATTTGGAATCTGGAGAGGAGGGTATCTAGGAGGATGGGGTGGGGGGCAGGAAGACTGCCTTCCACTGATAACACGCCCCCCCCCCCTCCCGTGGCTGCAGCGCCAAGGGCCCAGTGGGATAAGCACCAGGAGCCTGGGCCCCTCTTGACAAAAGCCTTCCCACGTTTACAGCTGTCCAGAGGCTCCCAACATTGAGTGGCCATGCTCACTCTCAAGGTCACGTGCCGGCAGTGGGAAAGACCTACTTGAGGGGTCTTAGGAGTCTATACTTAAAAGCTTGCCCTGACACCCCTGTTTTCTGGAGTCTTCGCTTACATACAGGGAGGTGGTTTTTTTGTTTGCTTGCTCTTTGTTTTGGTCTTACTGTGATTTTGTGCGTGATGGCCTCAATCCCTACACAAGACTAAACCGAGGGCACCCCGGAGGTGGGGCCGCCAGAACCTGTACCAGGCACAGGGTGTTGTTGGTCTGCCCCTCCCACCAGGCCACCAAGTAATCCTCTGAACTTCTTAGTACCCCACAGAGCCAGACTAAGCCTTGCCAAGAGCTCAGGGCAGCCTTGATCACAGTCTTTAGACACCAGAATGAAGAAATAAATAAATACCAAGTTGGAGAAACAGCTTAAAACCTTTAAGAAATCCAGGGCAATTGGATTCTGCTGAGGACAGTCGGTTAGGTAAGGGAGTCAAGTTGGAAAGAGGAACTCCGCTGTTTTAAAAAAAAAAAAGAAAGAAAGAAAGAAACAGTCTGTTAGAGTGGAGACGTCCATAGAGTCGAGAGACTCAAAACCCGCCTGTTTTCTCCCGCGTACCCCGGGGGTGGCGCGTTCCCCATAGGGAGCAGGGCAGGACCCACGCGGCGGAGGCGGGTTTCCGGGGAGGCTCGCTCTCGGGGTTGGGGACTCCCGGCCGGCCGGCCTCTCCTCGGATTTGTGACGTGTCGGGGGCAGCAGTGGTGACGGAGCCATCACACAAAGCCGGAACGTCGGGGCGGGGGTCTCCCAGGCCAAGAGCCCCAATGGGTGGGGAAGGGGGCGGGCAGAGGGGCGCCCCCGGGCGCCGGGACTCCGCCCAGCATTAAAGTGAAGGCCGAGTCCGCCGCGCGGGCGGCGGGCGGTTGGCGCCGGGGCGGCCGCGAGCGCTCCTCGGGAGCCTGGCTGCTGTGGCCCCGCTGGCCGCAGGCGCGCCCGCCTCCCCGGAGCCGCGCCACGCCCTCGCGGGGGTGGAGCGGAGGCCAGGGGCGGGTCCGCAGCTGGCGGCGCCCGGGCCCGGGGCGGGGGCTGTGGCAGCAGCTGCAGCAGCGGCGGAGGCAGCAGCGACTGAGGCAGTTGCAGCAGAGGCGGAGGCTGCTTCTGGACGCGTCCGGGCCGCGCGGCCGGAGCCCCAGCCCGGAGGCGCCGGGCGGTGCAATCAGTGCTGCTGCTGCTGCTCTCCCGCCGCCGCCTGGGCCCCCGCTGCCCCCGGGCCCCCGGACGCCGTCCGCGCCCTCCTCGACCCCGCCTGCGTGTGCGCCCCAGCCGGGACGCCGCCCCCGGCCGGGTCTCCACTTCTTAGCCGCACCTCCCATGACAGCGCCCGCGCGAAGATGGCTGCGAAGGGCGCACACAGCTCCCACCTGAAGGTAGAGAGCGAGCTGGAGCGCTGCCGCGCCGAGGGCCTCTGGGACCGCATGCCCCAGCTGGTCCGGCAGATGAGGGCGCTGGTCCTGCCCAGTGGTGGAGGCAGCCGGAGAGCCATCTCGAGCGCCTTATTCACCCCTCCGGACACCGGTGAGTGAGGGAAGGGGCTGGTTCACTGGCTGGAGCGCGCGAAACGCGCCTCCTCCTCCAGGAAGTGCGCCCCGACTGCCCCCCGCCTCGCCGGCCGTCTTTGGTATTACTCTTCCTGTCGTACTAGTCTTAGGGGTGCCCCGGCAGTTAGAACGGCTTTCCTGCCCCAGGAGAAAACCCGTGCAGGTTGGGTGCTTTGGGGAAAGGGGGAATCGTCTTTTGCTCTCTGCCCCTTAGGATCATGTGGGCAACTCCATCTATTGTGAAATGGTGGTATGGGCACGTGTCAGATTAGGGCTTGGGCTGGACTCTTGCACCACCTTTGAGCTCCCATCAGGTGAACACTGTGTGTCTCCCCATGCCTTCCCCCAAGTCAAGTTGACAGCGGGAGCTCTGTCCACAACAGACCTACTTGGAGGGGTTGATGATCACGGGGGTGGGGTGGTGAAGTGTGAAAGAGGCCCGGTAAGCCTCAGTTTCCCCCTTTGTGGCCGGGCTCGGGACCCTTCTAGCCCTGGCAGCTCGTGGCTTGAGCAGCAGGGCTGGTTTGGCTGGGCTGGGCTCCTGGGTGGGAAAGTACCCTGATGTGGCAGTGGGGGAAACCCCGCCCCCTTCTCCAACCTCAAATCCTGCCCCTGGTGCCTTCAGCTCAGCCTGGAGAGCCCTCTCCGAGCCCTATCTTTGAGCGCTTCCGAGCCCTGTGGAAGGAAGTAAATACACCCAGTTATACAGAGTTTTAAACACTGCCTGTGGAAGGCTCTGTGGAGGAGAAGGAATGAAAATAATAGTAATAGCTAACACTTACCTAGCACTCACTGTGCCAGACACTGTCCTAAGCACTTTAATGGACTCATTAATTCCTCCCAACAACCCCAAGAAACAGGTACTCTTGTTTGCCCCACTTACAGATAAGGATACTGAGGCACGGGGAAGTTACGTAACTTGATCATCCCGTTGATAAGTGGTGGAATCAGGATTTAAACCCAGATTTCTCAGCACATCCTTGTAATCGCTTGTAGTCTTACCTCTCAAAGATGTGTAGCACCAAATCCCAGCCTGAAGAGTTGCCAAAATGGACAGGGAGGCAGGGAGGTGACCAGAGGGCAATTGCGCATTAGATGGTGGGGCTCAGGAAGCAGCAGAATGTGTACTGACCTCTGACAGTGGAAAGAGCAGAATGTGTCTGTCCAATGAGGGGGAAGGATAGAAGGACACCGAGGGGGCGAGGTGGCAGGGACGGCCAGTCAGGTTGAACCTTTGAGGTAGTTCTAAGTGTGGCAGTGGCCAGAGCTGGTACATATATGGGAGAAGCTGGTGAGCCCCCCCTTTTAGGGCAGAATAGATAAATTACAGGTTCCCCTCTATCCCCTGTGTGGGTTGGTTTGGGGTAAGTCTGGTGAGGGTGGGAAATGGAAAGTGACCCACACAGAAGGCATTGGGGTCTTCTCAGAGGTATGGGAATCTGAGTCAGGTTGGCACTGCGGAGAAACACACTGGGACCAAGACAGGAACCAGGCCTCCTTCGGTCCATCCTGGGCTGTGTTTCCTAAGCTATTCTCTAGCGGTCTCAAGACATTGAATGTTTATTCATTGGTATCCCAGAAAGAAAGAGTTTAGAGAGCGACACAAGTTAAGAAATTAGACCTAATCGATTAAATATCGTTAAACAGACGTTTAAACTGCAGGACTTATAAGGGCCTTTGATATGCTCACCTGCATGTGATGTTAAAGCCAAGGTTAGAGTATAAATACCGCATTTCTCAAACTTCCCTTACTATATTCTGTGAAGCATTATTTGGAAACACTGGTATGACAGTTTATAAATGGTATGGTATAAAGTGCTTTCTTTATTTTTTCCTTTTTTTTTTTTTTTGTTAATCCTCACTCGAGGATATTTTCCCCATCAATTTTTAGACAGAGTGGAAGGGAGAGGGAGAGACAGAGAGAGATAGAAACTTCGATGTAAGAGAGGCACATCAATTGGTTGTCTCCCGCACGCACCCAGACCAGGGCCAGGGATCGCGCCCGCAACTGAGATAAGTACCCTTGACTGGAATTGAACCTGGGACCCTTCAGTTCACGGGCTGATGCCCTATCCAGTGAGCCAAACCAGCTAGGGCTCTATAATTTCTGTGGGGAGGACAGGAATTATTGTCCCCATTATATTTTTGTTTTAAATAATTTATTTCAGAGAGGAAGGGAGAGAGAGAGAGAAACATAAATAAGAGAGAATCTTTGATCAGCTGCCTCCTGCATGCCCCCTACCAGGGATCAAGTCCAAAACCCAGGCATGTGCCCTGACCGGGAATCGAACATAGGTCGACGCTCAACCACTGAGCCACACCAGCAGGGCTATTGTCCCCATTTTAAACACAGGGACACCAAGACTCAGAGAAGTCACATGATGTGTATGTGGCAGAGCCTGTCCCCAAGCCTGAGCCCCTGCAACCAAGTCTGCTAGGAACAGAGTGGGGCATATGGAGCCTGGCCTGGCTTCCCTGTGGGAACTGACCAGCACGAGGGAGATTGAAGGATGGTGGGAGGTCTCTCCTGTCAATTTTGGGGTCAGTGATTTTTTCCCCACTGTTAAATCCAGATACACTATCCCCAAATGCACGCATGCACATGAGCAAGGAAAACAGTGACTCCCAAAGCCCATGCATGGAGCTTTTTTTTTTGGATTGTCTGCTATCTTGGTTCTCTCCATGGGGGTTCTTCTTTTTTTTTTTCCCCCCTATAAAAGCCCTTTTTCTTTCTTTCTTTCTTTCTTTCTTTCTTTCTTTCTTTCTTTCTTTCTTTCTTTCTTTCTTTCTTCCTTTCTTTCTTTTCTTTCTTTCTTTCTTTCTTTCTTTCTTTCTTTCTTTCTTTCTCTCTCTCTCTCTCTCTCTCTCTCTCTCTCTCTCTCTCTCTCTTTCTTTCTTTGTTAAAATTGTCTAGGGTTCCATTGGGTTCTTGATCACTTGAGGGACTGAGAGGCTGTTTTCTGCCGGGTGGTGTTGTTGGAACTGACCCCCCGCAACTCAGGAGGGAGTTCCTTAAAGTCCCACCTGGCCTGTTGGACTCTTCTAGTCCGTGACTGGAAGCTTTAACAGTTATATAACTTGGGAGAGGGGAAGAAGGTACTGAGGGGGAGCCAACCCTCAGTTGAAACCCATTTTCCAGACTGAGGCCCTGAGGCCCTGCCGCATCTGTGGGGTTTCCCTCAGAAGCTAGAAATCCCAAAGCATGGATTTCACTGCAGGGAGTCGGAGGGGAGGGCCCCGCTGAGGGGGCTTCTTGCTGGTCTGGTGGGAGTGAAGAACTAGGAGAAGCCCCCTCAGAAGGGCCCCTACCCCCTTTTCCCGTCTGGGGAGGCCGCTCCCCGCCACCCACCCAGGGGGAAGGTGGTTGCTCCTTTTTGCACACTTACTTTCAAACTCACATCCGGTTTAGATTCAGGATGGAGCAGGGGAACCCCGGAGTACAGCTCTCTGTGGTGGGGTTTGTTCGCGTGAAAACAAAGAGCCTATCCAAGTGGTTAAAGAGTGTTTCTTCAGATGAAGTGAGAAGGGGTGTTGGAGGCAGGTGGCCTCTTACTGGTTTCAGCCTCTTCCTTCTCTGTCAACGCTTGGAAGGCCCCCACCCTCTGCAGCCCTGTGAGGTGAGCAGCTGTGGAGACCGACACGTCCCCATGTGACCTGGTGAGGAGGGGCCTGGTCTGGACGCCAGGCTTGCTGGCTGCACCCAGGTTTCCAGACAGAGAATTGGCAGGTTGTGGGGAGGGGAACACTGTCCTGCAAATGTGGGTGCGGGGAGGAGGCAGGTGTCCTTGAAGTAGGTCTCTGTGACCTGGCACCCTGGAGAGGCCTGGAGAAGATGGGAGCAGAGAGGAAGCTAGCTGCCAGAGTCCTTCAAAACAAGGTGGGTGGGCAGACAGGGTGGCCACTAGGTGGTGGCCTCATTTGAGTCTCTGTCAGGGGCAGGGGGCTGGGCTGGGCTGGGCTGGGCTGCCAGAATCAGCACCCAGGCTCCCAGAGTCTCATTCTGTCAAGAAGGGGGTGCCCCCAGCAGGGGAGAAGCTGGACCCCTTACCCACACCGTGTAGGGAGTAGATTTTGGACAGTACGATGATAAAAAGCGATTTGTTCTACCTTCAGAGAAGGACAGGGAAACCTCTATGCACCTGGATTCTCGTCTAACAACTGAAAATCAAGAACTTTTAATTTTAAAATATCCTTCAGTTCCATAGACTGGCCAGTTGAGAATAATAGGATGGAAAGAAAAGCGGCAGGGAGGAGGAAGAGAGATTGGTGCAGGGAGAAGTGAGCAAGAAAGAAAAGAAAGTAAATTCCCAACACCTATTGAGTGTCTGCTAAACAAAACAGAATGAGTGGGGGTGAAGAGGAGGGAAAATGGCTCCAGAGAAGGACCTGAAGTGTTAATTTATAAAATAGTCTGAAACTCCTAATTCTTATGCCTGCCCTTGGAATTAATCCTTTTTTCTTTTTTAATGATTTTATTGATTTAAGAGAGAGAGAAAGGGAGAGGGAGAGAGAGAAACATTGATCAGTTTGCCTCCAGCACGCACCCAATCGGGGATCGACTTGACCACATGGGTACGTGCCTGACAAGTAATGGAACCGGTAACCTTTCGGTGCACGAGATGATGCTCCAACCAACTGAGCCACCGGCCAGGGCACTATTAGTTTTTAACCTTAGACTGTTCTTTATTTCTAAAGTATCTGAAGCTTTGCTCTGCATGGGATGCAAGAGAGACAGATTATTCTTTGGCTGTGCTATTTTATTGTTATGGGCTGTGGCCGTAATACTATTGCTTATTTTTATTTTCATTTATAAAATGGGAATAATATCTACCTTTTAGGGCCGTGCTGATTAAATAATACTTTATAATAAAATACCTGGCACTCAGTAAGGCCTCAACAAATATTAGTCTCCCTTACTCATTAAAAGGTGAAGGGATTAGCTAAAGAACATATATGCAGAGCCCATGCACACAGATGATAGTGATGCGAGGGCCAAGGAGGGGGAGCCGGGGGCTGGGTGGAGGGGGTGGGGAAGAAATGTGGGCCATCTGCAATAGTGTCAACCATAGAACATGTACATTTTTTTAAAAAGTGCTCTTGTGGTTTAGAGCAGTGCTTCTCAAATGATCTGCGAGGACCAGTTTAATGATTTTAAATTCCCAATCTGATGTGCTCTGATACTTTCATAAGATACACAAACGTTTACCCTCCAATTTTTTTATTATTCGATTCAACAGATTCAAAATCATTCTGTCACGTTATTGTCAACCTTTGTTGAACGTGTACTCTAAGTTTCTGCACTTACCTCCAGGGACTGGGTCAAACACTCACAGACCTACCGGTTCTAGTTCGGGGACCACACTTTGAGCAACAAGTGTTAGAGGACACTCCCAGAATTTTGAGGAGCGGTGCGTGCCCTGGGGAGTATTTCAAGATTGAGGGTTGCCTGGAAGGAAGCTGGTTTCTCCAGGCCTGAAAGGAACCGAGCCAGTGAACCGTGGAGAGCTCTGGGCTGGGCAGTTGGGTGGCAGAGGCGGGGCCAGGTGGCTGGATGGCTCTGCTGCTGCGGAGGTGGGGAGCTGGCTGTTGTAGAGCAGAGCGCTGTGCACTCCCAGGAGGGCGGGGACCAGCCCAGGAGGCGGAGCCCGGGGAGAGGCTGGTCCCTGCGAGGAACAGGTTCCTAACCCCACCCCTGGTTTTACAAAGGCAAAACAGGTGAGGGAGAGCAGTTTGCCTAGAGGTGCACCTTTCAGGCACCCGCTGCTAAGCATCCCACCACTCCTTCTGGCCAAGATTTGGAAATGACGCTCTAACCACTGAACAACTAACTGGCTAGGGCTGGATTCTGCTTTCTTATCAATTTATTTTGGAATTCATTCCTCCGTAATAGCACATACTGAGCTTCCTCGTTCCTTTTTATAGCAGCGTGGTGTCCCTTTTTATGGATGTACCATGCTTTAATCAGCCTCCTGTTGGTGGACACACAGGTTTCCTCTAATTTCCTGCTATTACAAATAATGCTGCAGGAATGACCTTATATGCAGGTTACTTTACACATTTGCAAGGACATCTGTAGAAGCAGAATTGCTGAGTCAGTGGCAATGTACAAAAATAATTTTGATATATGTTGCTAAATTGCCCTTTATAGAGATCCTACCAACTTCTATTCTATCAGTGATGGATGATAGTTTCAACCAGGTACTTGTCTGGCCATTCCTCCCAATTCTTAATTTTGAGAAATCAGGAGGTCGGGAT